>NW_005871942.1:142274-153665 GCF_000147115.1 Myotis lucifugus
GAAAACGCGGTTATTTCCTCGGGAGCCAATAGAGCACCACCCCTGGCATTTGCCAGAAGATTCCAAATTCACACCTTGACCTCTTGCTGTTTCCTGGCTACTGAGAGGCAGTGCCTGCTTCAGGATGGAGCTGACCACCCCCTGCCCAGCCAGTAGCGTCAGGAACTCATTGAGCGGATGATGGGTGCGAACCTGTCCCTTTTCTGAGAAGCATGTGTAGGCCGTCCTCTCTCAGAGCTTCTACCCCTAAGTCTAGTCAAAAAGGAGGTTTATCTGAGTAACAAATAAGACCAAACATTAAAAAAAACAAAAAAAAAAACAACCCTTAACCTCCTCGGGCTCTGAAAGAACCTGAGTGGGACACTTAAGAAATTGGTTCTCCAGCTTTCCACTTGCCTAAAGGCGGAGCAGGAGTGACCTCAGAGGGCCGTGGAGGCCTGTGGGAAGTGTAGTCCTGAAGCTCCTGGCTCCCGCCAGCACTCTGGGAAGGGACCTCCAGTCCATGCAGCAAGTGGGATCCCCGGTACTTACCCCAGAGGACTCCCCCACTGTGTCCCACCAGAGTCACCAGAATATGCAGCAGCACAACCAAGGGGTCCGGGCTGCCTGTCACTACTTGAGCCAATGAAGCAGAGACAGGGTTGAGTCATATATGAGCATTTATTCCAATATTGCCAGCAGCATGGGAGAGCAGCAGGTCAGCCACAAAAATCTGCTCTGTACCCCCATAAGACAACTGCTTATAGTGGGTAGGAGGCAAAGATTACTTGGGAGTCTAAGAACTCCAGGCAGGGGAAAGCAGGCAAGGCATGGCGGTTACAGGCAATAGGGCTGGGGGTGCAAAGGGCGGGCATCTCCAAGACTAGATTGTAAATCTCTCCAGGACTGTGGGCAGTTCTCTGGAAAGGAGGGTGGACTGCGTCCCAGTGTGAGCTCCCAGGTCCCAGGGCGTAAAACTCTGCTCAGCCAGGTTGGAATGTGCTTTCTCTAATCAGAACAGAGCAATCACAGTTAACAGAGCATGGTTGATATTTCTTATCATTGTAGCTAGTCCCCCATATTCTGTTTCTGTCTCTCACTAAAGTTTTTTAATTTTACTCCTGAAAAGAATCTAACTACATCATGCAATTAAAACAAACTTATCTATTCTGTCTTTCCTCTAATTCATAATTTGAAACCAGTTAATTTTATAAAAATCATGCTTTAAGGTGGAAAAGGGAATTTCACTCAAGTTAAAATTGACTCACTGGTGGTTTCCCAGATAAGTCCTTTGCTTTACCAATATGACAAGGTAAGATTTTTGGAAGAAGGTAATTGCTGACACACAACAGGATGTCATATGCTTTGTTAGTGTTCTCCCTGCTACCTCATGGCTCTTGTAATTTGTCACAACAAATTCTTTTGACAATATTGGCAAGAGACAGCAAATCTGTTGTTATTATTTTATTTTTATTAAGCACTGGCACACAGAGTATTAATGCTGTCCTGAATTATCCATAAAATGATTATTATTATTGTTTGCAAACCCACAAAATTTGAAATCAGAAAAAAAATGCATGGAGGTCCTTTTCTTGAGAGCAGAAGCCTGGCCTAGGATTGATTCATCTTTGTCAGTGACATGTGAGGACTGGAGCCGACTGAACTTTGGAGAAGTCAGGAATATATGAACTCCTCCAGTGTGGCGCTCTCTCTCTCTCTCTCTCTCTCTCTCTCTCTCTCTCTTTTTTTTTTTTTTTCTTCTTCTTCTTCTTCTTCTTCTTCTTCTTCTTCTTCTTCTTCTTCTTCTTCTTCTTCTTCTTCTTCTTCTTCTTCTTCTTCTTCTTCTTCTTCTTCTAAGTTTAAACAAACCCAGGATGAAGCTGTTCTCTCCTTCCGTCCAGATCAGATTGGGAAATTCAGCATTGAATGCCATATACCACACTTAATTTCTTTCTCATTTAGTAAGAAAGTGGATTGTGTCAAGCCTGAAAGAAGGCAGCTGGTACGAATCCCTACACTCCCTATTGTATGAAAAATGAGCTCTGAATGTCCAGGCCTTGCACCAGCCTGCGCCCCGGAGCCATGCTGACACTGGGTTGTTAGTGCTGACTGTGACTGGGGCACTTTGGCTCTTGGTTGCCAGGCCTCTCCAGGCATTCCTGAGGGCCTCTAGGAAGGTGCTCCTATGAGCTGAGCAACCCGTTTGCTCATGTTCTTTGACTAAAGGGTCCTTGTCAATATCCACTCTTTGCAAACTACGGAAGGCGGAGGAAGGCGGTGCTTCATCAGAGCCCCTGGTGCCAGGTCATGCCCTCCCCCAGGACATGGATTCCCTGAGCCTTGTTCTGTCTGGATCCTGGCTCCTCCATGGGAAGCACCCCTAACAATCTCTTTCACTGGCTGGGGACACATCCTAGTCTGCCCTCCGTTCCCCAACTGTCCTCTGCCTCTCTGCCCTGCTTCTTGTGCACCAACTTCCTCCCTCCTCCTTTTCTCAAAAAAATAGTCCTCCATGCCCAGCAACTCACCCACTAGACACCTAATGGATCAATGTGCTCAGCAAGGGCACCTAAGGCTGCACAGGTGGCAGCGGTAGGACCAGAATGTAGATCCTAGTCCAGGGGTGGGCAACCTTGGCACGCATGCCAAACATGGCACGCCAGTAACTTTTGCTGGCATGCGAAACCCTCTCTTATAATCTTCCATTTACATTTTTTTTTTAATATCGACTTTTTTATTTTTCAGATAAATTCAGTGTAGGTGCATCTTAGATAAATAAATAATTTTACATAACAAGTTATCTTAAAGACCATAGACATGGATTGATGAGAGAGGGGAAGAGCAATTTCTATGCCTCTGCCTTAACTCTCCCTGCCTTCCTAGATCCGACCAGTGTTTTGGTTTCATCCACATACGCTTGTGAATCTTTGTTCTCAGTGATGAATTTTGTTAAGTCTCATACTAGGAGTAGCCTGACGGATGAAAGTAGTAGCTCGTGCATATCTCTGAAGGTCACGAAATATAAACCTGATGTAAAATCTCTGTCATCAGTGATGCAGCAGCAAAAGTCCCACTGATAATATCAAATGAAGTCATAAAATTTTCTGTCGGACTATCAGTGTACATGTACACATTAAAAAATAGCCCTAGCCCTAACCGGTTTGGCTCAGTGGATAGAGCGTTAGCCTGCAGACTGAAGGGTCCCAGGTTCGATTCCGGTCAAGGGCATGTACCTTGGTTGGGGGAACATCCCTAGTAGGAGGTGTGCAGGAGGCAGCTGATCAATGTTTCTCTCTCATCGATGTTTCTAACTCTCTATCCCTCTCCCTTCCTCTCTGTATAAAATTAATAAAATATATTTTAAAAAAGAATTATTTAAATAAGAAATAAAAATAAATAAATAAATGTATTTTTCATCATCATATACAGTGTTTTTGTCGCTCGAATGAATTTTATTATTTCTTCAAGGTTCGTCACATAGGCATACCTTAAGAGATATCAAGTAGGCATAACATGTTCTCAAAAAATTAGGGTTGGCACGCAGAAGAATTTTGAGTCAGAGATTTTGCTGGTTTTGGCATGCACTCACAAAAAGGTTGCCCACCCCTGTCCTAGTTTGTCCACAAAGATTCTTCCTCTATATTGTGGAGTATTCCTATTAGTTATATGTTTCAGAAAACACTTGGAACATGTCTTAATTTTATTTGAAAGGTTGTTAAATATGATATGTTTGAACTAAATAAGTTAAGTTCTCTTAAAGTTAAGCATTTTCCCATTTTGGTTGTTCTTGGATTCCATCTATTTTAGAGTCTAGCAAAAAAAAAAAAAAAAAAAAAGCCCAATAGACTGAGGGCTTCCCCATGTGGGACCCAGACAGTGCTGCTGGGAACCCGAAGGTTGAAGACATGGTTGTCCTTTGACAGTGACTCCGGAACTGCAGCCCAACTGCCAAATCCTGCCGCTCCATAGAATGTGAGTTACCCAAAACAGCACTTCTCAACCCTCAGCCAGATTATAAATCTGTCTCATGATCATGTGGGCTGGTTGCTCATTTCTTGTATTTTTCTCCAAGAGACAAACCCTTTTCTCTTTCCTTCCCTCAGCCCTACTTTCCTTCTCTTCCTCCTTCCATCCCTACTCTGTGTGAGCATTGTCCTGTCCATGGTGTGGTGAGAGGGAGGGCATGTGGCAGCCCTGCAAAGATGGTGCATTAATATTCCTCAAGCAGAGCCCGTAAAATAGAAAATTATAGTTGAAGTTTCTCAAATTGGGAGGAGGAGCCACACCTCAGATAACATCATTGGTGACTCTGAAATGGGAATTCTCATTGGCATGACTTGTGGTGCTTTCTTAATCACAAATGCAGCCAGGAATGTCTATATTGAAAAGTCCTCACAGGTGGTGTTAATGTAGCTCCATCTTAAGTCTCATTGCCCTGAGTAATAAGAGTTGACTTTAAGTATTGAGTTTCAAGTATTCTTCACTAGTGGTTGGTCCTGGTGTGGCCTTTATCTCTCTACCTCTCAACCTCCTGGTCTTTTCCCTTCCTACTACCGAGCTCCTATGGAAGGGGGATCTGATTGATTGGTTAACCACCAACATATATGTTTAAACAAATAGCGATTGAATAAATGAATGATTGTTCACAAATAGAGCAACTTTGGCTCAGGTGTGATTCTCTCTTGTGTTAACAAGAGTGACCTGATTCAGATGAAACACATATTTTTGCAAACCCAAAAGAACTCACCTGGATCCAGTTTTCTCTTGTGACAGTGGTGTAATTGAAAAGCACGATTGCAATTGAAAAGTCTTGTGATATTCAAGACAGGAACTTTGGACATGCATGTCAATAAGAAGCAAGACAAGCTGCGAAAGAGTTAACACCTTCCTAAGAGAGACTAGATGAGTGCTACTGAGGCTCAGGGACAGGAGGAATAGATTCCATATTGGGGTGAGGGAAGGACGAATAAAAAACTACCTTCTCATTCTTTCTCTTTTTATTTCCCCTTTAATTTTTTCCCAATTTCAAGGAAATTCATCCTTGTTCAGACCTCTCTTCTGCTTCTTTCTCCCCCCCCCGTCTCTCCCCGCCCCCACCCTGGCCTCTAGCTCCCCTGGTGCCTCTTCCTTTCCTCCTCACTTAGCATCCAGTCAGTTCTGGTTCTTTTCCTCAGTTAGCAACCTCCACACCCACATTTCCACAGAACAGTTGTAGATACAATTTGTCTTCAAAGGAAAAGGAAAAATTAAAGCAATTGATTATTACAAAGGAGATTATTTCATCACACATTTTTTCAGATATGGAAAACATAAATCTGAAAATAGAAAATACTTGCATATTAAAATAAATATTTTCCTCAGTTTCAGAGAACTTGAATCTGTGTCTGAATTTTGATATGCTCATCCTGACATTGGAGGAAAGAAAGACATACTTCGCCCTAGCCGGCTTGGCTCAGTGGATAGAGCGTCAGCCAGCGGACCGATGGGTCCCAGGTTCGATGCCGGCCAAGGGCACATGCCTGGGTTGTGGGCTCGATCCCCAGTACGGGACGTGCAAGAGGCAGCCGATCAATGATTCTCTCTCATCATTGATGTTTCTATCTCTCTCTCCTTCTCCCTTCCTCTCTGAAATCAATAAAGAAATATATTTAAAAAAAAAAAAAAAAAAAAAAAAAAAAAAGAAAGACATACTTCTAGAAGTTACTAATTAATCCATGAAACCAAATAGAAGTAGAATTTTTTTAATGGATTATAACTAGATTTAGGTTGTATATATGCAACACTATCAATTTCACCACATAGATTTTTATTTCTAACATTCAGTGTTAAATTCAGACTGGAAGCAGTTATCAATAAATTTATTAATATCTTTCCTTCCTTCAAAATTTTCTGTATTGCAGAATAATTAACATTCAATAATTTAACTCTGAAATGGAAATTTTCTTTTAATCTTTCTAGATATGTTCACTCTTCATAGAGTTTAGAGCTGGGGTAGACTATTAAAATAATCTATGTTAGGGTTTTTGGCCTGTGACATGGGCTGTGAAAGAAGTCACAACTGACAGAAGAGAGAGATGCAGAGAGAGGGAGTTCATTTTTACTTTCCCCAAGGGAAAGGGCTGATGCATTGCTAACCAATACAAGGGCAAGCAATAAACAGGTGCTCCCCCTTTTAAAGCCCTGGCTGCTGTTGTAGGTGACATGGAAGGGAGGGGAATTTCAGGGCTGAAATTGAGCAGACATCAGGGGGTTGTCTTTGAAAACATTGTTAGCTTTTTTAAGGAGACAGTCCAGGCAGATGTCCTAGGGAGGTGTCTTCCTCAGTTAGCATCCTCCATAGAGTAACAGTTATGAAGAGTTCAAAAGAGTCTTGTTTGAAGAGGAGGAGGGAAGGGAACTTTTTATTAACTGTCCCTGAGTTGTAAAAACAGCAGGAAGGAGGGGTATGCGAAAATGTAGCCTTGAGAGTAACTTATCTTGTCTTGTGGTTTAAACAAAGGGACTGTTTGAATCAGAGGTGCTAACAATCTTGTGGTTTAATTACAGGTGCTTCCCATAATTGTGGAAGGCCACAGCAAAGAAAAAGAAAGGCCTTTCTATCCTAATAATCTATTTCCGTCATTTCATTTCATAATGAGTAAAGTGGGGTTCAAAATGACTGAAATCTCGCAAAGGCTTCAACCAACTTGGGGCTTTCAATCCTGGCTGCATGTTGGAATCATCTGGGGCACTTTTTTTAAAAAACGCAGATGCTCAGGCCCCACCACTAGAGATTTGAATTTTAATGGTGAGTGTGGGGTATATATTTCAAAGCTCCCCAGATGATGCAAATAAGGGGTGAATTAGATGCTCTGCATTGTGCCACCTCACTTACCTAGATTAAATAGACTCCGGGGACTATTTCTTAATGACCTAAGTCACTCATGGAGCAGAGGACATGAACAGGGCTGGGTAGTTAGGAGGCCGGGAGACCAAGTTGTACACAGATCTCACTGGAAAGCAGAATCCTGCCTGCAGGAGTGAGGGCTGGCACACAAACTGTTAAATGACCAAGGCAGTGCTACTGGGAAGATGCAAAAACAAAAATGGGACTATTCAAGGAGACAGGGAAGTCAGATTGTTTCATCATCCTAAGGTCAGATGAAGCACTTAGGAAACCTCCAACAGTGTGATATATATATATATATATATATATATATATATATATATATATATATATATATTCACACACTAGAGGCCCGGTGCACAACATTTTGTGCACTTGGGGGGGAGGGGGGGTCCCTCAGCCCAGCCTGTGCCCTCTCTCAGTCTGGGACCCCTCAGGGGATGTCCACCTGCTGGCTTAGGTGCACTCCCCAGGGGATTGGGCCTAAGCTGGCAATCAGACATCCCTCTGGAAGCCCAGGAGCCCTTGGGGGATGTCCACTTGCCAGCAGCGACCAGGCCTAAGCTGCAGTTGGACATCCTTAGCGCTGCTGAGGAGGCAGGAGAGGATCCTGCAACCACTGCTGTTCTGGCAGCCATCAGCCTGGCTTGTGGCTGAGCAGAGCTCCCCAGTGGGAGTGCACGGACTACCAGGGGGCAGCTCCTGCATTGAGCATCTGCCCCCTAGTGGTTGGTGTGTGTCATAGTGACCAGTCATTCCCAGTTGTTCTGCTGTTAGGATCAATTAGCGATATTACCCTTTTATTATATGCCTGGTGCATGGGTGGGGGCTGGCTGGTTTGCCCTGAAGGGTGTCCCAGTTCAGGGTGGGGGTCCCCACTGGGTTCCTGGGCAGCCTAGGTGAGAGGCTGATGACTATTTGCAGGCTGGCCACAGCCCCTTCAGGGTGGGGTCCCCTGGGGTGCTTGCCCAGCCTGGGTGAGGGGCTGATGGCTGTTTGCAGGCTGGCCACATCCCCCAGCCACCCAAGCTCCCAGTGGAGGCTGGCTGGAAGCAGGTACCTGGGATTTATTTATCTTCTATAATTGAAACTTTGTTGCCTTTAATGGAGGCCACAGCCGGCCAGGGCTGGTGGCAAGCTTGGCTTCCTCCATCACCAGGGCAACCAAGCCTCATTCTTGCTCCAGCTCTGTGGCTACCGGCCACCATCTTGGTTGGGTTAATTTGCATATAGTCGCTCTGACTGGCTGGTGCTCGTGGCTTGGGGCGCAATGAAGGTATGGTCAATTTTCATGTTTCTCTTTTATTAGATTAGATAATCCAAAATATATTTTTCACTTCTTGTCTTGCTTTTTTATTCTCTTCACTAGAAGCCCATTGCATGAAGATTCGCGCACTAGGCCTTCCTTCCCCTGAATGCTGGCACCGGTTTTCCTCCAGCACCCAGGACCCAGGCCTTTAGTCCGGCCGCAAAAGAGAAGTCAAGCCTCTTCAGTCTTCAGTCTTCACTCTTCAGTCTTCACTCCAGCCAGAGCCTTTGGTCTTCGCTCTGGGCCTCATATGCAAATTAACTGCCATCTTTGTTGTGTTAATTTGCATAGTTGCTCTGATTGGCTGGTGGGCATAGCGGAGTGAAACCAATTTGCATGTTTCTCTTTTATTAGTGTAGATAGTGACTATTGATGAATATATTTTGATTGTCACATATTAAAATTTATCATATATCCTTTATGAACAATACTATTTGTGTGCCATGTTAGAAATCTTAACCTACCATAATGTTATAACAATAATTTTCTGTTTTCCTCTAAAAGTGTTTTAAATTCTGTTCACACTCAGATCTATAATGTATTGAGAAATAGTCCGTGCAATGTGTTTTGAGTTGATTTGTTGTGAAGAAGGGAATCAAGATGCACTTTTTCCCCATAAAGACATTCAATCAAGGCACCACTTTTTATTGAAAATGTTGTCCATTCGATCCACAGAGTAATTTCATGGCATAAATCAAGTGACTGTGTATGTGGGTCTGGACTCTCTGTTCTCTTCAATGTTCCATCTGTTTGCTTTTCCATTAAGACCTCACGACCATGCCCTGGCCAGTGCTGCTCAGTGTTTGATAAGACATACATCTAACAACCTATTTGGGCCTTGCAGATATGGATTAGTAGTATCCCATCAGTTGCCCGGAATTTTTTTCTTTTAAGTAAATAACCTGGTTTGTGGAAATTTGGGTTTGTTTGGGTAAAGGAACACTTTATATCATCCCCATTTCCCCTCCCCATTTCTCTGTCTTGTATCTGCTCTCATTTGAGTTGGTTGGATTTTACATCAGATTTCTGAGGGACCAGACCTGACCTGTGAGCCCCCTGCCTTGTGTTGTCCTGAGCTCTTGTGACCTCCTTCCAGGCACCAGGTTTCAAGATGCTGTACGTATGTGGGGCCAGACTGGGCCTGCCGGGGCTCCGCCTCTGCTGAGCTTCACCCCAATCCTGTGATGGCCCTGAGGCGGGAGGATGTGAACACCTGAGCGCCTAGGTGAGGAGGGCACCTCGGGCTCAGGCACATCAAAGGGATCCCCACCCTGGGATACAGCCTTCCAGCTGGAGGGCATTCACGATAAGTTAGACATTTCCAATTTTTAAAATATGTGGGAATAAAATGACCCTGTGAATGAAAATGAAGGAGCATCTGAGTGAGAATAAAATGTCTGTGAGAGTCATTTACATACCACAGAGCAATATTCCTTTACTTTGGTTATAACGAGACTAGAGGCCCGACGCACAAAATTCATGCAAGGGGCTCACCCCCCCACCCTCGTGGCTTCGTCCGGAAGGTCATCTGGAAGGACACCCGGTCTAATGAGCATATTTCCCTTTTATTATTAGAGACTGTTAGTTAGAATCCTTACCTGAGTCCAGAATTCAACCAGTAAGTATTCTTTTCACCCCATTCCGTGCTGTCTCTGACCGAGGGGTGGAGGGGCTGCTTTTAGAAGGAGATGACATCCCTCGGTCACTCTCTCCTTTCCTTCATGGTGGCCCTCATTACGGGCCTGAGGAGAGCCGGTCACTAAGGACCCCCTGTCTTTGTCTCCTGGGCCCTGCCCGTTGGAAGTGCTGCACTGAGGAGGGTGTGTTCGTGAGAGTTTGCCTTGCCAGCCCCGTGTGAAGCCTTTGCATTCATCACTCCCTCTACCCTTCACAACAATCTTACGATATAGGCTTGACTCCTATCTTCATCTTAAAGGGACACTTATGTTTCCTTTCCCTGAACCATTTGGAAATATGTGGCAGACATCATGACACATTCCCACTCAATGCTCAGGATGCATTTCCATATCATTTTCCTGAATAACCATCATATCATTTTCACACTAAGAAATTAATAATTCCATCATATCATGTTACACAGTCCATTTCAAATTCCCATTGTCCCAAATCACTTTTATGGCCTTTGATTTTAACTGAAGCTTAAATTTTCTTCATTTATTGTTATGCCCCTTTAGTTCTTTTAATCAAAAACAGCACATACACGCACACGTTCGCGCACACACACACACACACACACACACACACACACACCCTTTTTGGTTTTGGTTTTGGTTTGTTTCAATGACATTGACTCCTTTTGAAGCGTCCAGCCAGGTGGAACCGTCCGTTTGCCTCCTGGTGGCTCAGGTTATACACCTTTGACATGAATATTCCATAAGCGACACATGTCGCATAACGCAGCCTCCTCTCAGCAGCCAGGGTGGAGGTGGCTTCCCCAGCCTCAGCCAGGAGACTCTTCAGGGCAGAAGGTCAGGTTGGAGGCGACATCCGCCCGCCCTTCCCAGGGCCGCCCACTGGGGGCGTCGGGAGCGCGGAGGGCCGCTGGCTTCCCAGAAGGGAAGGACCAGGAGCCGCCAGGCCCAGGCCCTTCCTCCGCCAGCGAGGAGGCCTCTCGGGGACGGGGCGCCCCGTTTTCAAGCGCATTGGGCGCCGCGATACCCTTTGCTACCCAACCTGGGTGCTGCTTAGCGTCCTGCGGGACCGACGCGCTGGGTCCCGCTGCCCCGGAGGGTGTGGGCTCTGACTTGTTCTCTTTGCCAGTGGGGCTGCAGCATTTCCTGTGTTACACCTGCCAGGAGTACGTGGAAGATCTGGCCAAAATCCCCAGGAGTTTCTTACAAGTAAGTTTCCGAGAACAGCAGCGCGCCCTGCTCCGGGGCTGGGGCACGTCCCCCACATTTATCAGCGGGCGGTGGGGTCGCGGGGGGGGGGGGGGGCTCCTTACCAGGTTCTCACCTCCCCGCCTCTCCAGCTCCTCCTAAGGGGCAGGGACCCATCCCGGCTCCATGAGCTGGTGCTGCGGCTTATAAACATGCCAACCACAGTAATGCCTTTGACGCTACCCAGTAACCTGCCTACTCACTAATGTTGGATGACGAAGACCAAAAACACAAATGCTGGCAATTACTGATATTTCTTTCCCTAATTTTATAATAAAAACACTCCAGATAGTTGCTCATTACAGGGAAATACATAT
>NW_005871942.1:153949-156169 GCF_000147115.1 Myotis lucifugus
CCCGGTGCACAAAAATTTGTGCACTCCGGGGGAAGGGGGTGTCCCTCAGCCCGGCCTATGCCCTCTCGCAGTCTGGGACCCCTCGGGAGATAACGACCTGCTGATTTAGGCCTGCTCCCGGGTGGCAGAGGGCAGGCCCAATCCCTAGGTGCAGCCCCTGGCCAGGCTCAGAGCAGGGCCAATTGGGGAGTTGGGGCGCTGCCCCCTGTCATGCACAGAGCAGGGAGGATCGGGAGGTTGCGATGCCACCCCTAGTCACGCTCAGGGTACAGCCGATTGGGAGGTTGGGGCACCGCCCCCTGTCACACTCAAGGCAGGGTCAATAGGGAAATTGCGGCGCCACCCCCTGTCACGCACAGAGCAGGGCTGATCAGGGGGTTGAGGAGCTCCCCCGTGTCACGCACAGAGCAGGGCCGATCAGGGGGTTGAGGAGCTCCCCCCTGTCACTCACAGAGTAGGGCCAATAGGGGAGTTGGGGCACCGCCCCCTGTCACACACAGAGCAGGGCGGATCAGGGGGTTGGGGCACTGCCCCCTGTCATGCACAGAGCAGGGCCCATCAAGGGGTTGGGGCGCCATACCCTGTCACACACAGAGCCGCAGGGCGATCAGGGAGTTGGGGAGCTCCCCCCTATCAGGCACAGAGCAGGGCTGATCAGGGGGTTGGGGCGCCGCACCCTGTCATACACAGAGCCGCAGGGCAATCAGGGGGTTTGGGCGCTGCCCCCTGTCATGCTGATCCCGGTGCCAGGAGGCATATTACCCTTTTACTATATAGAATAGAGGCCTGGTGCATGGGTGGGGGCTGGCTGGTTTGCCCTGAATGGTGTCCTGGATCAGGGTGGGGGTCCCCACTGGGGTGCCTGGCCAGTCTGGCTGAGGGGCTGAGTGCCGTTTTCAGGCTGGTGGGTGACTGAAGCTCCCAACCGCTCCTTTTTTTCTTTTTTTTTTTATTCTGGGCCAGCTTTAGCTCTGAGGCCTCGGCTGCTGAAAGCAGGTTTCTGGCCTTTGTTTACCTTCTGTATTTGAAACAATGTTGCGGTCCTGCTGGCTGTAGCCGGGCTGACTAAAGCAGGTTTCTGGGGTTTGGTTTAGCTTCTATATTTGTTACAATGTTTCTTAGAGTTGCAGCTCAGAGGCCAGCAAGGCAGGCGGGGAAGCTTGGCTTCCTCCGTCACTGCAGCAAGCAAGCCTCCCTGTTCGTGTCAGCTGCCTGGCTGCCGGCCGCCATCTTGGCTGGCAGTTAATTTGCATATCGCCCTGATTAGCCAATGGGAAGGGTAGCAGAGGTATGGCTAATTACCATGTTTCTCTTTTATTAGATAGGATAGATTCCTCATCTTCATGACTTTGAGGACTTTATGTCCTTTCACTGATGAAATCTTGGTTTCATTTGAAGCCCAACTCAAAGGGGCTCTTAATAGCTCTTCGAGCAGGAGTAACTGCTTCCCTTGCTGTATTTTAACAGCACCTTGTACTTCCTTATATACTTAGTTACTGTGTGTGAAGTGGCTGGGAGTGTAGTTAGTTGAAGAGTTTGATGTTTTATTCACCATTATGTGGTCCACATTCCCGGCCCTTAGCACAATTCTTTATAATTAATAGAGCTTACTAAGCTTCAGGTGAACTGTTAAGATGTGTTTTAGGTAGGAAGAACTTGGCTTCTGAAATGCCAAGTAAGAGAACTCAGGTCATTCACCTCAACAAACATTACTGAGCTCTTGTTAGTGACAACCACTGTGTCGGGTGCTCCAGGAGGTGGTGATAGAAGACACCATCATCTACTCTGAGAGCCAGAAGCAAACAGCTCATTATGATCCAGGTTAAGGGTTTGTAAGAGAGGAAAGCATGTGCTGGGAATACCTGTGCCAGAAAAGCTAGGGGAGAGAGGATCTGGGAAGGCTTCTCAGAGGAGGTGGTGTCTAAGCTCACTTTTTAAAAATGTTTTTATTTATTTATTTATTTATTTATTTTAGAGGGGAGGGAGTGAGATATAAAAACATCATTTGGCTGCCTCCTGCACGCCCCCTACTGCGGATCAAGCCCCCAACGCAAGCATAGATTTCATGACAGTACCCAGTCAGTTTGCAGGAAAGGACCCAGTGACCTCTTGGTGAATGGAGGAAGCTAGTCCCCTGAGCCACCCCGGCCAGGCTAAGCTCAGTCTTGGGGAAGTCCAGGTCCCTGCATCTGGCCAGAGTCTAAAAGACCGTTTGGGAAT
>NW_005871942.1:156269-163972 GCF_000147115.1 Myotis lucifugus
AGGAGGGGGGGGGGCATTGCCAGGGCCTGCCCTGCCGGGGGGGGCCTACATTTTTTTTTAAAAGTTTTTAGAAAAAAAAAAAATTTTTTATAAAAGGGGGGGAAAATTCAATTAAGTGTTCCATGAAAAGTAAAGATTAGGGATTTCTCCCCTTTTATCATTCAAAAGTAATGCCCTCCAAATGATCACTTATTAAATTTCCCACCGAGAAAAAGAACATTTTAATGTCACGATTCACAGTCACTGCCGTGTCGTTATGACACTCGACAGATGCACTGGGCAGATGGGTGCATGCAGAAGGGCCAGCAAACAAATGCAAGAGTCCCTTTTGCTTCCCAGCCAAGGGCTTGTTCTCTTTGAAAATGACCACCAGTGACCACTCTACTTGTGAGCTCTTCTATTTGTTCCAAAGCTTGTTTTGAAATTTCACATCAATACTTCACGCGATTAAAAAAGAATTAAGTTGGTGTTTAATCTATTTGTAATGATTACCTCAAGTGGAATGGGTAAAGCTCTTATCTTCCCTTTTCCTTTAACTGCTTCCTTAAATTTTGAACATTGGTCCACATCAGAGCAGTAGATTTGCATCTATCAATGTAACAATGTTGGTTTTATTACATACAAAGGCTGTGCAAAAGTTGGCAAAGACAGTAAAGTAATTTACCAGTTCAATCAATTCTATCTGAAGAAATCTTGAAATTGTATAATTCTCTATACTGCACATTTTAAGAATATTTTATCAATTACATGTATACAC
Organism: Myotis lucifugus; assembly: GCF_000147115.1. NCBI lineage: Eukaryota > Metazoa > Chordata > Mammalia > Chiroptera > Vespertilionidae > Myotis > Myotis lucifugus. Next base: position 157,027 of record NW_005871942.1, read on the forward strand.
AACTGCATTTACTATCATTTCTCATCCTGCAACGAGGAAGGAAACACGTTAGACACACCTAGAACAGAAATGACCACTTTGAGATTACCAGGTGACACTGAAGTCATTATAATTTAATAAAGTAATTATCAAATGTAATAAATGATTAAATGTTATTTCAACTATTTTGCTGGTATTTCAAATATAGTTTCATTCTATTTGACTTGACATACCTCTCTCTGAGATACTGTTTTTGGACATTGTCTTGAGCTCTATTTATAGTGAAACCTTTCAGGACTTGGCTCTTCTAAAAGATACCAAGACTCCAGTTCCTTTAGTTGTCCCCTCTCTAGCTGTTCACAATGTCCTTTGGTCTGTGTATTTGTCGATAATGGCTTTACTCTCACTTATAATTGGTGCTCCTCACATGGTGCTTGGAAATGAAGTGGCTCAGCTAGTTTGGGAGTAACTAGTATAATCAAGGGAAGAGCAGACAGCCTCTGAGAAGACTGTGCAGTCAGGGCGGTGATCCGAGGAAACAGCGGGTGTGAAGCAGAGGATGGCATCCGTGGCTCCTGCCTTGGGTGAGCAGCAAAGCCTCTCCAAGAAGATGTCTACGCTGAGCCCCAAAGGATGAGCAGCTTAAAGCTCACAGGTGAACAGGAGAAGAGCCGAGTGTGTGTTTAAGTCAGAGGTCCGTCTTGGAAAGGCCAATGGGCAAGCAAATATGAGAAATGTAGGCAACGGGAAGGAGTGTGTGTTGTGATTTCAGCTGAGCATATGTGACAGCGAGGACAGATGCAGCTGGAGAAGCAGGCAGGGACCACACCAGGAAGGTCAGGGAGGCAGCCCCTGCCTGCAGTTTGGTCTCCAGAGCAATGCCAAGTCTTGATGCATTTCAGCTAAAGGGTATAGAGGGGGCAGGAGGAGGGAGGAGCGGGTGACATGGAAGAGATGAAGACTAGAGAGGAGGAGACCAGTTCAGAAACATTCAATAAGCCAAGTAAGACACAAAGGTGGTTTGAATTTCCCTCTGACCTCCCACACCATCTAGGGACAGCCTGGGGAAACATGACTGTGGAAGGCGGAGGCCAGAAAAGAGGGGCAAGTGGATGAAGGGTGCCCCTCAGGCCCCTGCTCGCACAATGGCATGGAGAGAGTTTACACAGACAGACAATGGACAGACAATGGCACCGAGAGAAGACTGAGGGCCTTTTGAATAAGGAAATATACGAGGTTTAGTGCAGATTCTCTACCATTTATTTTGCTGGTTCAGGGCTTATGTTGTTGTCAGAGTTTTTCTTGATATTCATCTTTGTTCTAAATTAGTGATATTGTGAGAGCTAAACTCTCAGAAGTGAGAATGTTATGTGCTTAATGAACTGATGTTTATTTCCTTGACAAACAAAACTTGATAAATGTGTTTTCCTTCAGAATACGTAGTATATTTAAAAAAGAAATTATAAGTTATAAATATGAATGTGCTCACTCACATTAAAAAAATTTGAGTCCTTTAAGAGGACTCTTTTTTATTATCATTATCTATTTTGGATCATAAAAGAATAGTTTCATTATAGGTGATTTAGATAATATGTGAATTTTAAAGAGGAAAGTCTCCTGTATGCCATCACAAAGAGAGAAATCACAATGTTTTCTTGATTTCCCTCAATTATTTTTATCTTAGAAATAATTCATTCTCTCATTTAATCCGCATAATAACTGCATAAGCAGATGCTAATAATAATATGTCAATTTTACATGAAAAAATAAAAATTTAATTAGGTAAATTAAACAATTTGTATAATGCCATGTCTTTAACTCACAACTAAATGGCAGAGTCAGTACTCAAACCTGGTTCATTTGACTCAATTCTGTACTCTCAGCCTCTAATGAGTTTTATAAAGTTGAAATTATGATACCATGTATACTATTTCATACTTTTTAAACCATTCATATCTTTGTTTTGCTCATTATTATTATTATTATTTTATTTATTATTTATTTATTTATTTATTTATTTATTTATTTAATTTAATTTTATTTTTTTATTGCTTAAAGTATTACAAAGGGTATTGCATATGTGTCCTTTTTTTCCCCGCCCTTGACAATCCCCTGGCTTCCCATACCCATTCATATCTTTAAAAAATTAAAAAGCATTAATGTCTAATGTTGAACCATTTTATGTAAATCATTCAAAAACAGTATTTTTACAAGATATGTAATATTTCATAATGTATCTAATCATTTCCCTTTGTTTGAACTTAATATTAGTGTAAATGAATCTTTCCCCATATTTTGAGCAAGTCTTTAATTATGTTTTAGACTAAAATTGCTACAAATTAAAATGGTGGGAACTGAGAATGAAATATTTAAAGTTCAAAAAAAAAACAACAAACTGTTTCCCAGAAAGTCTACCACTCATACTCTCTTCAGAAATGTTTGAAAGTGTTTATTTCATCCCACACTCATCATTTATTATATTTATTTTGAAGAGTTTGAAGTTGAAATTTTCTTCATTTTATTTTTTTATTTCTTGAATTCGCTAGTATATTGATAAAAATCCTGCCCCCCTTTTTCCCTACGGGGATATGGAAAAAAAAATTCATTCATTCATTTTCTCATCAAAGTTTCTTGATCATCTGTAGTGTGGCATTCTCAGTTACCAGTAAGTGGAAAATGAAATTTGGGTGCTACTGAGCTTAGTCACGTGAGAAAGGCAGATATTAAAAAGTAAACAAAATATAACTATAAATTTCAACAACTTATAACAAATAGAATAAAATTATGTGCTAAATAAAAGCCTAGTGATATATAAAATGAAGTCGTAACCAGTAACTTATCTTAAATGGAGTTTTGTCCTTCTAAACAATGTTCTGATCCATCAGATGACAAGTTCATTTTCTCCTGGGACAGGTTTTCCTGTTGCTTTGAACACCATTTCCGAAACTCCTGCACCGAGACGGTAGTCATTAGTGAAATTAATTTCCACTGAAAACACACGCAGGCAATAAAATTGCATCTAGATTTCTAAAACTCAGAATTACAGATTTCAACTAAATTTCCTTTACTTAAAGGTACATTAAGAAAATCATTTATTGGATAAATTTTTAAAAATAAGTTGCCATTTTGGAAGCTGACATTGTGGCTGCACAATGTACGTAATGTACCTGCCTGCCACAAATGTGAAGTGACCCGGAGACCTTAGATGCTGGGGCCATCACAGCAGAAGACAGCCGGCCAGCGCCCCTGCCCTGTCCTCTGGTCCCCCCAGAGCTCTGCTTCCCGAAGGCCTGTGATGCCAGTGAGGGGACAGCGTGAAGGAGAAGGACCCAGTGGAGAGAAGAAAAGCCTCCTCCTGGGAGTGCTCCCACCTCCTCACTCCCAGCTCATCTCTATCAGGCCCTCTGCTCCCGCCCCCTCCTCATCCCTCCACCCTTCACCCCAGGCTCCATGAGCTCAGAACCTCTGCCCCAGGCTGCAGCAAGGCAGGCGGACACCCATTCTGAGGGGCTTTAGCCCTCTCCTGTTTGAACCCTGAGAAACAACTTTCAGAATCTTAAATTCTCCTCATTTGAGTTCCGAGGCAGATATTATCTGTATTTCAAGGGTCATCTGGAGATTAATGATTCCCTTCAGAGCCTAATGCAAGATTTTAATCTCTCTCAATCAGACTTACATGGTTTTTGTTGCACGAGGCAGAAACCACTGTGGGCATTAGAGGCTGAAAACAACATGCTGGCCAGACAGCTAGAGGTAGAAACATCCACTAATAATAAATATAATAATAACAACCTCAACAACACACTAATAATACGGTCAACATTTATCTGTCCCTTACAATGTGGCATGCATTACACTAAGAGATTTACATGTAGGAAACATTCGGTCCTCTCACAGTCCTAGGAAGGAGACATCATTACACCTACTGTTCAGATGAGGAGACTGAGTCACAGAGAGTAACCTGTTCGAGGCCGCACTGCACTGCATCAGGCAGCAGTGAGCTCAGAGGTGAGCCTCTGCAGGCCAAGTGCTGACCTCCCTCCACTGAGAACTGCCCGGAGGACACGCCTCGCTGCCTGGTAACAGCCTACAAAGCCGGGACAGGAAATGTCAAGATTGGGACAATCTACTTGTATGAATCTAATGAAGACATTATAATGTAATACATGTCCTAAGTTTTCATTCAACACATTTTTATTGGGTACTTAATATGTATCAGGCAGTGATGTAGAAAAATTCCTACCTTAATGGAATTCAAACCTAAATTGCTACATTCAAATAATTGTGTTACCCAATATGGAAAATAGGGAAATATTCATTAATAATAAACCACCTCAACATAGCTACTATTATAATTTTGAATATGTTTTCTAATCTTTTCCCCATGAGTATATTTGTTTTTACCTAACTTATTGATATACATATAATTTCCTTTAAAATATATTAGAAAAACAAAGCTGTTCATTTTTAAACACGATTTTATTTATCATTTATTAGATTTTTTATGGTATTATATGTTGCATGTTTTTTTAAACATAGTCTCAAGGCAAAACACTTGGAGAATGCTTTCTAAGGATTCTACATATACAGTAATTTTAAACTTTTATATTCAAGGGCTAGTACTCTCTTTTCTTAAAATTTTATTATAGTCCATTGCTTTTTTTTATATCCAATTACTGAATACAGACCAGATCAAAGTATTATTCAAGAAAAGCAAATCCTGATTGAGTAAGTGATTAACAAGTGGTGGAATGATTAGATTACATTAACTATGTATGACATATTTATCACATCTTCTAGTGGAGGTATCATTATTGTTATATCATTCGGGAACATGACCTTACAACTTTAATCATTTAATTTTTTGTACACATTTTTAAAATGTTGTCTAAACTTCCAATTTTCTATATTCTATTTGGTTTCCTTTGCATCGAGTTTCTGTCCAGTTGATAGTACAAATAAAAAGCAAATGAAACTAATCAAACCACACTTTATGCACAACAAACCTATTAAAGTCCCAAACCAAATGCACACACTTTACCTGTTTTCCAACCAGTGTCATGAACGAACGCGTTTTCAAAAGCTGTTTGATCCCAGCTCTGGGATGTAAGTTTCTTCTGATTCACATTTACTTGTGTGAGATCTTCATCAATGTTGATAGGTGATTGTTTGGGGATATTACAAGCTGTATATTTCTTTCTCCATTTTTTTTTATTTAGTGCTCTCCCAAAAAAGGAAAGAGTAAGGAGTTAGTTTCATAAATTACCTCGCAAAAGCTTTATTTTATATTATAGTTAATCCATTACATTAAAATATATTCAATATTATGAAAAATGAAGACATCTTTGAACCAATTTATAGAACAGCTATGGATAGATTTGGGTTCTGGGTTTTACTATGAGACACTAGTGTGAGATAGAAGTGCCTAGTGCCTAGTGTGAGATAGAAGTGCCTAGTGCCTAGTGCTAGTGTGAGATAGAAGATAAATCTGTTGCAAAAGATTCAGAGATGAATGAAACATCATCCATCATCAAAGACCTCATGTTCTAGGGAGAAAACAGGAGGTATCAACTGTCAATTATAATACAATCTGATAAGTATGAGGGCTGAGATGTGCATGGAGGATTCCCAGGACATAAAAGAGTTGCACCTAGTCCAGATGGGACAAGAGACAGAGGAGACTTTTCAATGAAAGATGCCTGAGAAAAGTCTTAAATGATGGGCAAGGATTATCAAATTGAAGGTGGGGAAGAAAGTCAGGGCCAGAGGTATCTAGAAGGAGAGAACAGCATGAGCACAGAATGGTGATTTGGAAACACAGAAGGAAGTTCTATGTGCTGATACAGAAGATACAAGGCAGGGAGGGCACAGGAGTGGGTAGGCGAGCAGATTTTGAGGTTTCACAGGCCAGAACAAGGGTTTGAACTAGGGGTAGGCTACTGAAGGGATGTAAGTTGCAGGTAGTTCTCACCTGGGCTCATTTGTTCTCAACCTCAAAGGCCGCCTGCCCCAAGCACACAGACCCTGCGGTGTGGCCCTCTGACTTGATGTAGAACCAGCAGGTTAAGTTTCACTTGAAGGGGCGAAGCCTCTTCCCAGTGGAGCACAGTCCATGGCTACACACAGTGTGCGGAGGAAGGTGTCCTAATTGGCTTGAGATTTGTGATAGAACTGGTTGGTGGCTCTTAGGAATCCCTGGGCAGATGCCCCAACTGCACAGCTAGCGTTTGCCCTGCCCGAGCACAGGCACCGTTGCTCTGAGCAGGAGCCTCCACACACAGTCCTGGCTCCTCCAAAGTGAGAGGGGCACCCGACCCTGGGGGATGGAGGCAGGTGTTTGACTGAGAGTAGACATTTCTCTGTAGAGATATCTGGTGCTCTCCCCCATAGCACTACTGTTTGGGTCAGGGGTACCCAAGGCTCAGTATGAATGGGGCTCCATAAGCCTATCCAGCCTTTGCAGGTGTGCTGTCCCCATCACTGGATAGCTGGGCTGCAAGTGATCTGATGGCAGGCGGTGACACAGTGGCCTCCCATCACAGGTGAGACATCTCCCTGTGAGGGCACCGCCTGTGTGCTGGCCAGATGGGCCCCAGTTGTTCTGATGGGAAGTGGGAGTAAGAGGCCCTCCCATCAGGGGAGGGATGGGGGCCCTCCCATCGCATCACCTGCATCCTGCACAGGTGGTTCCCGGGGCTTGGAAAGAAAGTGCAACTACAAGGGGGACTTGCATGGATAATGGAGGCCCTGCAGCCAGGAAAGCCCTGGGTGGCCTGAGGAAAGGTGGACACAGACATGTCTCTGATGTACCTTCATTCTCCACGGTGGTGGCTGTTGTGAGTGCAGGAGGTTCCTTGTCCAGGCAGCCGCAGTGCACTGATGGCAAGTGAACACTAGCGCCTCTGTCTGGGGACTGGTGCCCTCCCCATCACCACACCGCCTGTGTCATGACAGGTGGGCTCCAGGG
>NW_005871943.1:0-5563 GCF_000147115.1 Myotis lucifugus
ATAAGGGGGCAGGGCCCGGGAGCTGGGACACCGTGTGCTCCGGCACCAGCTCCTCCACGTGATCGGGCGCCCAGTGTGCAGCCCCCGCGGTGCGCACGGAGGTCAGGCCCCAGGGCAGCGGTGCGCACGGAGGTCAGGCCCCAGGGCAGCGGTGCGCACGGAGGTCAGGCCCCAGGGCAGCGGTGCGCACGGCCCGGAAAGGTGCGCACAGCCGGGCCCAGGGCGCTGCGGGCGGCACGGAGCAGACGGGCGGGCGGGGTGCAAGGCCGGGGCGGGGCCTCTGCGCCCGGGCCGCCTCTTCTGGGCTATAAAAGCAGCACGCGGGCTGCTCCACGCCACCACGCCTTGGACCAGAACCAGTACTTTCTCTTCTCTCGCTTTGGATCTCAAGTCTCACCGCTGATCGAAATGGACCCCAACTGCTCCTGCGCCACTGGTAAGCACCCCGGCACTGGGCCTTGGCTGCCCCTTTCCGAGGCACAGGACGGGGGGGTCTTGGGGTGGAGCAGGGCTATCTGGTTATGGCTGCAGTGCGTCCTTCCTAGCCAAGCTGCGGAGAGCACTTCCAGTCGCCCTTTGCCTCTGTTTGAGAGCTGAGGGTACTGAGGCTCAAGGCTGCTGTCTTCCAGGTCCACCAGTGGTCAGGGGGGGTTGCTGGACTGGGACCCGGTGTTCTGTGCAGGACTTGATGGGCGGTGGGGACAGTGCCTGTTGGCAGTTGAGGATATAGGACCCGGGCCCCAGCCAGAGAGTGAAGCTTAACTTTTAACTTCCCGCAGTGGGAAAGGAGCTCCCAGTACCGGTGGCACAGAGGAGGGGCAGGGAGGGCTGGTTGATTGACGGCTGTGTCTCCTGAATCAGGCATCTCACTGCTCATCTTTCTCCTCCTTGCAGGTGGCTCCTGCGCCTGCGCTGGCTCCTGCAAATGCAAAGAGTGCAAATGCACCTCCTGCAAGAAGAGTGAGCAAGGGCCCTCCCTGGGAACTTGGGGGGTGAACTAAGTGGGGAGGGAGCCCAGAGCTCAGCAGGCACCCGGGGACCCCACTTCCCCAGCCACTGGATCAGAACCAGAGCTGAGAGAGCCGTGGAGTCTAACCTCTCCTTCTAGAAGGGGACACTGAGGTCCAGGGGAGTCAGCAAACAGTGTCGGGGATGGAGCCCCAGCTAGAACCTGTGTCCTGACATGGAGCCTTCTGACCCCTCCAGTGTCCTGACCCTTTATGCACATGAACTTGGTCTCTCCCACCTGCTGGTGCAGCCCTTTCCCTAGAGTCAACCCAAAGCTTTCTGGACCCTCCTGGGCACTGCCGGGGTTTGCCCCCTCCCTCATCTTGAGGACTTTCCTCACTTCATTGTATGGTCCTGGGAGGCTGGGGGTGGACTCCATTGCCTTCCTCTCTATCCTCCCCCTCTTGTACCCCCAGGCCCTGGCAATGCCTCTTGAAGCTTTCTGACCTGTCTGGGCTCAGGATGGCAGGGCAGCCTTTTCCTAGGGGTGGGACCTTTTCCGAAAGTTCTAACAATTGTCTCAGGACAGCACCTGCCATCTGAAACTCAGGCTCGTCTGGGGTTGGCGGGGTAGCTTGTGCCAGGCCTGCTGCTGGGCAGGGAGGTGCCCCTAATGTATGCTGACTTCTCCCTCTGCCCTTTCCCCCCAGGCTGCTGCACCTGCTGCCCCGTGGGCTGTGCCAAGTGTGCCCAGGGCTGCGTCTGCAAGGGAGCCTCCGACAAGTGCAGCTGCTGTGCATGATGCGTGATGCGTGACGCGTGACGCGGGGAGAGCCCGCTCCGGATGTAAATAGAGAAATGTCTACAAACCTGAATTTTTGGATATTTTTTCATAAACCCTGACCCAGTTGCTATGTCCCTTTTTGTATGAAATATTTGGATGACAATAAACATTTTGAAACTCTTCTGGCTCCAGGTTCCTGATGGTGTTCTGGGAATATGGGACTTGGTTCTCCACTGGGCTGTAAGGGAACCTGCCTTGGGGGGAGGTGGGGAGTCTGCACAGGAAGTGGGGGCGAGGGAAATGGGGCAGATGAATCGCTTGCTGCTGTCTGGCCTGCCCTTAGCTCTCTCTATTGTGAGTGGTTCCTCTACCACCTTCTAGAATTAACCTGTCCCTGGCCTTTTTGTGTGTGTATTGGTGCCACTGTGTGTATTCATTTGGTAGCCACCTATGCTGCACCTACTGTCTATACAGGCAATGGGCTGTGGGTGGTGAGGTGACGCGAAGTTCACAGACTGCTGGGGAGAGACAGTCACCGCACAGGAGAAACAGACTGGGTAATCCATGATGTGCTGGGGTGAGCCTGAGTGGAGAGGCCTTGGCACTGAGATCTGAGCGCTGGGAGGTTGGGGGGGGGGGAGTGGGGAGAAGGCCAGCATGTCTGGGCCAGTGTGTGAGGGGTGTAGCTCAAGTTCACTTTGGAGAAGGGAGCAGAGACCTCGTGCCTCATTCATCGGAATGACTCCCAGCCTGGTTCCTTGGCTGAATCACTGGGCGGGGTGAAAAGGGCGCCAAGCCACCACCCTGCACCCCCTCCCAGACCCAGCCTGGTTTCTGAGATGTAAGATGGGCCAGGGGTGTGTGTGTGTGTGTGTATTTTTTTAAAATCTATTTTTATTGATTTCATAGAGGAAGGGAGAGAGAGATAGAGAGAGAGAGAAACATCAATAATGAGACTCATGGATCTGCTGCCTCTTGCACCCCCCCCCCACTTTTGCCACTGGGGATCTAGCCGACAACCTGGGGCATGTACCCTGACCAGGAATCGAACCGCGACCTCCTGATTCATGGGTTGATGCTCACCCACCGAGCCTCACTGGCCAGGCAGGAACCTGTAGATGTAACAAGTACCTAAGGTTGCAGCCCATGGACAGGGTCACACGGAGTCATTTAGTGGAATGAAAGGGGCTTCTGCCAGGAAGTGTTTCTACCCCAGGGGGTCTCTGAAGCCATCACCCCTCGTATGTGGCCGTGGGCGCTGGTGGCTGAGGGAACCTGGAGGACCAAGAGGCTTCGTAGAGAACGGACCCAGCAGAGGGGATGCCCCACGCCTCCTTGGGGGCTCGCGCTCTAGAGCAAATAAATGTTGACAATACTTTATTCATTTATTTATTTAAATGTACAGCCCGCATACAATAGTACATTCTTATCATGATTCCACATTTACAGAGATTACAATGCACTGGTGAAGTTGCAAGCTTATCACAGCGTCATACATCTATAGGTCTCTGAACCAAACAAACCCCAGAAGACACGTTGCAATGCTTACCGTTCCTGTTTCTATTACTGTGTCGCGGGGCCGGCGTCCCAGCGGAGCACGGACCCCGTGGGGCCGGAGCGGGAGTGGGACATGGCACGGTCCTGTTTGGAAGTCCGGGTGCCAAGGTCACAAACGTGCCCGGAGTTTGCTCTTTCGCAACTCCGCCCTCGGGGACGCAGCTGCCAAACCTCTGCAGAGAAGGGGACACGGTGTTTCCGCTGCCCTGACAGTCACCCGACTTGCGGCTTTTTATTTTCCCAGCCACGTGTGAAGTGACATCTCCCAGCCACGTGTGAAGTGACATCTTCACTCTGTCCCCAAGCCCCGTCTCCCCAAGGGTGGGCGGGGCACGACCATTATGGATGACTGTTGGAGAGATTCATTTACAATAACATTGTTCTAGTTTCATCTGGCTGCATCAGAATGCCTTGTTAACTCCAGAAGTTAATACTTTGTTTACTAGTCATTGGAAGGCAGTTAAATGCGCCATCTCTGGAGCCAGAGCTGGCTGGAAGCAGAGCTCCACTGCTTAGGCAAGTTCTGTGGCCTGTGTGGGCCTCATGTGTCTCATCTTGAAAATGGGTACAATAATCGTGCCTCCTCCCCAGGGCTGTTGTGAGGGTAAGTGTGTCTAGCACAGTCTCTGGCACATGCTAGGGACTTAGTAAATGCTACTTCCCTCTCGGCCAGGCAGGGTGCCTGACATCAGGAAGTGATCCCTAAGTGCTCTGTATTTGACGCCAGGAGCACTTATTGGACCCCTACTGTATGTAAATCACTGTGCTGAGCACACAGAGAGAGGGAAGGCAACATACAAACAAGATCCAATCTCTTTGCTGGAGGAGGACTTATTTCAAATCTCCGTGGAATTCAGGAGCATTTATTTATCATTTCTAGATGCAGCTGCTGAGCTGGGGCAGAGTTTGAGAGGGAACATTTCTGCCTTCCGGAGAACAGCTCCATTCACACTGACTCTGGGATAGACAGCTAAGGCAGAGGTGTGGAAGCCTGGGGAAGAGGGTGAGAGTCAGTCTGCCCAGAAGCCCAGGAGAAAACCCAATTCATTCATTCATTCATTCATCCATCCATCCATCCATCCATTCATCCATTCACATGGTCACTTGTTGGCCAGACTGATTAGAGCATTGGTGGTGGATGGGCCAGCAAAGGGAACCTCAGCCAATCAGATAGTCCCCTTTGGAATTCAAGTGTGGGCTAGAGTGAGTTCCAAGGACATTGGTCACAGGCACATGCTCTGACCAAATTCTTTGGGCCCTATAGTCTATTGATTTTTCACAGAATGCATTCATTAATTGTTGCTAAGCTGTTGTATCTGTAACCAGTCTATCTATGGTTTGCAAGTGCCGAATAAGTGTAGTTCCAATACGATGAACGCAGATTCATAGTTTTGCTTTCATTAGTAAGACGAAAGCCACATGTGGTCTCTGTTGCATAGTCGTTTATTTATTTATTTTACTTACTTTTTTTTTTTTTTTTAAAGAGAGAGAGGGAGAGGGAGAGAGACACATCCATCAGCTGCCTCCTGTACACCTCCTGCTGGTGAGGGAGCCTGCAACCTAGGCATTTGCCCTGACCTGGAATCGAACCAGTGACCTCTTGGTGTATGGGAGGGTGTTCAGCCACTGAGCCACACTGGCAAGGGCTATTTATCTTTTTATTTATACAACCCTTTCAAAATGTAGAATCACTCTCAGGCAATTCACAGACAAGCCTTGGGCCCAGCGTAGCCCATAGGCTATTATTTACTGATCCCTGATCCATGTTTTTGAGATGGTTTACATCTACCCTATCTGACTGATGGAAACGCTATGTAATAGGGTATCTCTTCCCAATCCTGCGTCAGTGACATCACACCGGTCGCTTGAGATTGGGCAGTACTTACACTCTCTAAATGGGCAGACCTTGAAGAGCAGGGCTTGATTTATTGCTTGTAGATTGTCTAGACCCGTCATCGGCAAACTGTGGCTCGCGAGCCACATGCGGCTCTTTGGCCCCTTGAGTGTGGCTCTTCCACAAAATACCGACATCTGTGCATGGGCCACGAAGTTTCAATCGCACTGTACATGCACGCCCGCACGTGGTATTTTGTGGAAGAGCCACATTCAAGGGGCCAAAGAGCCGCATGTGGCTCATGATCCGCAGTTTGCTGACCACTGCCCTAGCCTATCACTGGCCTTGGGTTGGGACCCCCTGACCTTTCCTCCCTAGAAATAACCTCTAGGCCTCAGTTGTATTTTAGCGACAGGCCCAGAAAAAGCAGCAAAACCAGA
>NW_005871943.1:5853-21088 GCF_000147115.1 Myotis lucifugus
AACCCCTGCTGCCCTCCCCGCTCGCACAACAATTTCCCAAGCCAAGGTCTTCCCAGCACCTGGAATGCTCCTCCTGTGGGGTAGCCAGGCTGCGGGAACCTCTGGGAGGGGGGTGTACCAGCAGGGCTGTGGGAAACACTAGCATTTTCTGCAAAGGACCTGACAAATGTGTCCCATGGATCCCCCCAGGGGAGACTGGAAGGGTGGAAGAAGGCAGGGGCCTGTGCTAGCCAGGTGCAGTGTACCCCAGAAAGGGGGCTGTAGGCCCAATGTGGGGGGGGTGGGGGGTGGGGGGGGACAAGGAGAAGAAATGCGGGTGGAAGGCCAAGGCCCCATTGCACACGGTCCTCCGCACACAACTCCCTTTCGTTTCTCCCCTGTTCCTGCCAAGTCATGGACAGCAACGGGAGGGGGTGTTGCACACGGTGTCTTTGCCTGGTCAGTGACAACGGGTCCAGGGGTGGGGAAGATGGTGAGGTCACAGGGGCTGGATTCCAGTAAGAAGGCCGTGGAGATCAGAGGTGGCTGCCCCGGGTGGAAAATGAGGAAGGGTCAGGCCTGGAGGCTGGATACCGTGTGCCACTCGGCACACAAGCCGCTCAGCATGATCAGGGGCCAAAGGTGGGGCCCGCGCGGTGCGCACGGAGCTCAGCGGGGCTGGTGGAACAGTGCACCCCACCCAGCCAGGTGCGCTCAGCCCAGACAAGGACTCTGGGAGCCGCACGTTTCCTCAGGGCGGGCACAAGGGACGGGGTGCAAGAGCCAGAGCCGGGCCTCTGCGCCCGGCCGCCTCTTCTGGGCATAAAGTGAGCGCGCGGGCTCCTGGGCGCCACCACGCGGTGCATTAGTGCAAGTGCCTCTTCTCCCTCTTGCTTTGGACCAACTGCCTCATCTCTGCTGGAAATGGACCCCAACTGCTCCTGCCCAGCTGGTAAGGAACCCGGGCTCTGGACCTCAGGAGGCCTCTTACTCACCCTGAGGGAGAGGAGGGAGTATTTTGAGCTTGAGAGGAAGCAGACGCCTTAGAGAGAGAGCAGCTTCTGTGCCTTCTCCCTGGCCAAGGGCCCTCATCCATCCGGTTTGAGCATTTGCATCCTCCCAGTGGTTCCTGTTGGAGAGGCCTGAGGTTCCAGGTTGTCCTGCTCCACATCATCAGGTGTTGGGGGGGAGGTGGGGGAAGGGGGGTGCTGCTGGCCCAGGACTCTAAGTTGTCCCTGCGGGTTGGAGGCAGGGAACAGTGTGTCTTCTGGGCTGAGGACATAAGGTGCTGGCCCCCAGAACTGGGTCTGGAGCGGGGGGCCATCCCTGGGGGGTAAGCACCTCCTCCCGTTGCTGTCCATGACTTGGCAGGAACAGGGGAGAAACGAAAGGGAGTTGTGTGCAGAGGACTGTGTGCAATGGGACCTTGGCCTTCTACCCGCATTTCTTCTCCTTGCCCCCCCATTGGGCCCACAACCCCCTTTCTGGGGTACACTGCACCTGGCTAGCACAGGCCCCTGCCTTCTTCCACCCTTCCAGTCTCCCCTGGGGGGATCCATGGACACATTTGTCAGGTCCTTTGCAGAAAATGCTAGTGTTCCCCACAGCCTGCTGGTACACCCCCCTCCCAGAGGTTCCCGCAGCCTGGCTACCCCACAGGAGGCAGCATTTGAGGTGATGGGAAGACTTGGCTTGGGATATTGTTGTGGCAGCGGGAAGGGCAGCAGGGGTTAGACTGGTGGGGCCACAGGGGACCTGGGTTCAGCAACATGGGTCCTTGAGTTCTGGCTACGGAAGGATTCAGAGGATCTTCATAGAATGTTCAGCAGCTTACAGGTGTGTCCGCTCAGGGTCCGGGTCTCCACGGATTGATTGGTGGGCACCAGGGCAGGGGGTCCTTATTCAATGCCGCTGGTCCTGAGGCCAGCCATGGGGTGGCTTGTCTGGTTTTGCTGCTTTTTCTGGGCCTGTCGCTAAAATACAACTGAGGCCTAGAGGTTATTTCTAGGGAGGAAAGGTCAGGGGGTCCCAACCTCAAGGCCAGTGATAGGCTGGGGGAGGAAAGGTCCCCCTGGGGGTGAGGTCCCACCCTACAGTTGTGTGTTTTTTTTTTAATATATTTTATTGATTTCTTACAGAGAGGAAGGGAGAGGGATAGAGAGTTAGAAACATCGATCAGCTGCCTCCTGCACATCCCCCACCGGGGATGTGCCCACAACCAAGGTACATGCCCTTGACCGGAGTCGAACCTGGGACCCTTCAGTCCACAGGTCGACGCTTTATCCACTGAGCCAAACCGGTTAGGGCCCTACAGTTGTCTTTTGCTAGACACCCAGGGCTTTCTGCCCTGGCGACCTTCTGTGCCTGGCCCATCATCCTTGCTCTGCTCATGCCTAAATGCCTGCCGCAATATCGATGCAAGAGGAGTGTTCTCCCCCTTCCCCGCTGATGATGACGCAGCACTTAGTGAGTGGCAGGCCATGTTTTCATCACTCTGGATCTTTGCACTTTCACAACAGCCATACAAGGGAAATACTTCTATTAGTAGGTACGAGCCCTTTCTGCTAATGGGACCATTTCAGCACACGAAGGCTAAAGCACTTGCCCCCGGTGACATAGCTGGGAATCTGTACCCTCGGTGGAATCCAGAGAGGCTTCCAAGGGAAGGGGAAGAAGGCCCCTCGATCGCCAAGACTGTGGCTGGGGTCTGTTGACAACACTTCTCTAAGGCTCGAAGCCATTTAAGCCAGAGCAAGCTGCCAGCTCACCCACTGTGGCAGGAATACACGTGACATATATAGATTTTATCATAATGATGTAAATAGATTTTATAATTAATGATTAATAATATAAATATTTATTATAGTAATACTAATATAACTATGATGTTATTATTATAACATTAGAATCGTCTGGCCAGCTGCAGTGTCTCATATCATACAGTTTCTTGCTATCAGTGGTAAAATAGTCGGCTTCCCATGTAAATATATTTAAGAAAATAGGAATCATTTCAAAGTACAAACGGCAGGTTTCTTTGGGTTTCTGAGGAGATACAGGGCATCTTCCTCATGCCTGGACATTTCCTGTGCCGATCACAATTTGGTGGAAGAGTGAAGGACTCCGGTCTGCAGGTCACATCTCCATGGACAACACGGGACACACAGCCTGGCTCACCAGCCCTGGCTTATTTGGAGGCAAATCTATTTCCCCTCAGCCACGTAGAACAGTCATAAGACAAGTAGCTAGTATTGTAGACCGCTCCCCACGTGCCAGAGCTCATGTGGGTTCTGTACCTGTACAAATTCATTCACTCCTCTGACCTATTGATGTTCTTTGTGAACGGAGACACGGAGATGAGTCGGACGACAGGATACGGAGAAGCAGAGGGCTACCGCTCGCTCAGGCAAGTAGCAAAGACCCCCTGATGCCTTCTGGCATTTATTTCAGTGAGCGCAGCAAACAACAATGGAGTACAGCAAGTGACAATGATTAACAAGCATGCTTATGAGATCATCAAAGCTAAGTTATACATGACACTATTAATTTCCTGTATTATACAAAGATTATTTCCACCTGCAGCAGTGCACCCTCCCTTAAACTTTCCATGCCCTCATGGACTATTTATCACGTCAAGGAAAGTCCTGCCTCTGAACAATAAGTCTTGCGTGCAAGACTTTGTTCTGACGTGGCCCGCTTGCAGGCTCCCGCCTTTTCCTGGCGGAGTGTCCTCTTCTAGTTAATTTCATTCCGCTTGACCTCTACACTGACCCACGTGGCTTACTTTACCCCTTGACAGTGAAGGAGGCTGAGCCACATAGAGTGTATGTCACGGCATTAGTGGCAAGAACACTCCGCTGTTTCTCATCTCTCCAGCCAGGGGCACAAATGGTTCTTCTGGAAAACCCCTTCTGGCTCTCCTTGTGAAGGGCAGGGTTGAGCATCCAGTAACACCGTGACCAGCTCGCAGTGGCCAGGGAGTGAAGCCACCTGGAGCATAGTTCAGACCTGTGACTTCTTGAGCAGGTTGTTGAACTTCCCTGGAAAATGCCATAATCGCCTCAGCCCTTCCATCTGCAGTCTGTCTCCCTGGCCCCGTGAGGATGAAATGACGGGTGGGAAAGACTTGGTGTCCACTCAAACGCGGTGGCAGTGTCTTGTCCCAGGGTGCTTATTACAGGAGTCACCTCTGTCTTCCTGGCCCCGGGTCAGCACCTTTTTATCCCACCCTTAATGTCCAACCCAGAGTCATGCTTCTTTTTTTATTTTTTTTATTTATTTTTTTAAAGTATATATTTTATTGATTTTTTTACAGAGAGGAAGGGAGAGGGATAGAGAGTTAGAAACATTGATGGGAGAGAAACATCGATCAGCTGCCTCCTGCACACCTCCCACTGGGGATGTGCCCGCAACCAAGGTACATGCCCCTGACCGGAATCGAACCCGGGACCCCTCAGTCCGCAATCTGTCGCTCTATCCACTGAGCCAAACCGGTTAGGGCAATGCTTCTTTTTTTTTTTTTTTTTTAATGTTTTTGTTGATTTTATAGAAAGAGGAAAGGAGAGAAATAGAAACATCAATGAGAGTCATCAATTGGCTGCCTCCTGCACACCCCCCATGGGGGATCCGGCCTAAAACCTGGGCATGTGCCCTGACTGGGAATTGAGCCGGCAGCCTCTTAGTGCATGGGAGGACACTTAACCAACTGAGCCACAGCGGCCAGCCGGGCCGGAGTAATGCTTCTAAACCAATGAGCCTTCCTCCAGGTGCATGGTGGGATGGAAAAGGATTCTCGCCACACGAATGGACACAGTGATCATTGAACCATGTCCAGCACGGCCAGGGGTGAACCTGAGGAGGGGTGGTGAAGGATTAAAGAAGACAGACAAGAGAATACAGTTGGGACCAGGTGGATCACTGTGCCTGGATGAGGAAACAGTGACCCAGCCTGTAAGCCCAAGCTTTATTTTATAGTCAGATCACACAAAGCAAAGCAAGGGGAATGGTCCACATGTTTACAATGTCCTTGCGAGTTTCAAATCTATTTTGCTTCTCAAGCCTTATTTTGGCAGCACTTGCTGCACCTCCCACAGCCCATTAGCTACCTAGGAACAAGGGAGGACTGTAAGGTCAAGCTTAATTGTGCTAGGAGGGCTCTGCCCTCCAAGCTGGGACTTGTATGTGGCTCTGCCACAGGTTAGTCTGAGGCTTGACCACATAGACGCTCCCTACAGATCATAACAGCCACTGCTTATTAAGCCTACCCTGGAGCCGGCACACTATCATTTATTCCTCCCTTGGAGATATCATCTCCTTTCTACAAATGGGGACATGGAGGCCCAGAGAGTTTCAGCGACTCGCGCAGGACATGCCACTTGTGGCAAAGTAGGCTGTGAACCAGGCTGCATGACACCAAAACCCATGCGCTTGGCACAGGCTGGCTCTTGTGATCCCTTCTTCTTCACATAGAGCCTTGCAGGCAAGCACGGTCCTGACTCCTGGTCCATGTGACTTGTCTTTCTCTTTGACTTTACATCAAATAGCAACTCCTTCTACAAACAGCCAGGGGGGACTAACCGTTGTCATTAATTACAAGTCGCTGCTTCTAAACTGCAGAACCTGACATCACCCTGCACAGGCTAATGGGGGTGGGGGTGGGGGTGGGGATGGGGAGTGACTGGGGGACGGGGTGCCTCACCTGGAACCATTCTCAGCCACCCCTCCCTCTAACTGAGAAAAGAAGCCTGGGTGATTTGCTCCAAATCCCTAGGCACTTTGCTGGTTTCAAAGAGCCAGGAGTTGGATTTTGGAGGAGGGCCAGGGTTGAGCCTGCCCTAGGGAGGAACTTGCAAAGTTTCAGAACCAAGTTCAAAGTGGGACAGTGGGACTCCAGGTGTTTGAGGCCCACACTTTGGGGGGGATTTATAAATTGTCTCCAGTGCTCAATGCACCCTTCTGATGAGCCGTGTGCAGCATGTTAAAATCTCGCATATCTGTTCTCTGTATATGGAAACTGTGTCTTGAGTCTAAAAATGTGGCTTGTGTTGCTCTTTTATGCCATTTCATAGTAATTATTATTTACCAACATGTAGGTCTGGGATGGATTAGGGGGAGTTTCTTCACTACAAAGGGGGATTTTAAAGCCCATGTCAGAATCAAGCAAGTAAGGTACTCTATAGATTTTCAAGCCTTCCATGCCGTGAGGTACCGAAGTGGGTCCGGGAAACCGCTGAGAATGAGCATTCTGGATGGAGAAGTTTCTTTGCCATCAACGTTGCCGAGACCACAGAGGGGATCCTGTGTCCACCCGATGCCGGTAGAGCACCCTCCCGGAGGCCACCTGGCTTGCCTGAAGGCTGTTAGGGAATAACAACACTTCCTTCCCCGACCCAGGTCCCTCCACTTCCCATCCAGTCCCCCACACCCAGCCCTGGTGCGCACGCCAAGGAAAACAGACTCCGAATAAAGCCAACAACTTTTATTGTCATTCGTGTGTTTCATAGAAATAAAAACGGGAATGTAGCAAACGGGTCAGGGTTGTACAAAAAAATGCAGGTTTATACACGTGGCTCTATTTACAACCGGGAGCGGGCTCTCCATCACGCATCACGCATCACGCACAGCAGCTGCACTTGTCGGAGGCTCCTTTGCAGACGCAGCCCTGGGCGCACTTGGCACAGCCCACGGGGCAGCAGGAGCAGCAGCCTGGGGGAGGAGAGGAGGCGGCAGAGGTGAGCGCTTGGGATAAAAGATCAGTAAGAAATCCCGTCCTTCGCAACAGGGGCCACGGTGGAGGAGGTGCCGCTTCCCCAGGGGCTGCAGTTGCCCTGTTTAAATTCCCCTCGGGGCGGAGGGCATGCAGGGTGGGGGCGGGAGGGGCACGTCGGGAGCAGAAGAGACTGCACTTACTCTTCTTGCAGGAGGTGCACTTGCAGTCTTTGCATTTGCAGGAGCCGGCGCAGGTGCAGGAACCACCTGCAAGAAGAAAAACAGGTGAGAATGGTCCCCGGATACCCAACCAGTGAAGGGGTGCCGGGAGCCTGCGTTAGAGGCTCCCAGATCCACAACGAACCCAGCTCCACAGCCAACTGTCAGTACAACGGAGGACCGTGGAGAAACGTGCACCGGCCGCTCTAAGAACTGTGCGTACCCTGGAACCCAGGGATTAGCAGGAGCAGGACACCGGGCATCCCCAGCCCCGGACCAGGCCCACTTACCGGTGGCGCAGGAGCAGTTGGGGTCCATGGCGAGCTGAACGGTGGCTGGAGTCCGAGGACAGAGGTGACACTGATCGCTGGAGCTTGCGGGAGGCGCTGTGAAGCCGAGCCCGCGGAGGCTTCCTTTATAGCGGGACGCAGCCGGGGCGAGTGCAAAAGCCGCCGGTGCCGGGCGCCGCCTGCACACGCCCCTCGATGAGTCAGAGGTGGCGGCGGGCGCAGGGGGCCGAGCGCACCGGGCTGTGCACACGGATCCAGGCGGCCGTTGCCCGGAGCCTCCCTGGGTGCGCGCGGGGCGACCTCGCGCGGGGGGGTGGGGGGTGCCGGGTGCAGAGCTGTGACTAGGCGTTTGGGACGTGCGCCGAGCACCCGGCTCTGAACTCCCGCTGTGACCTCGGCGCAGCTCGCTCCCCACACCCCGTGTGCCCCGTACTTGAACCCTAGTGGTTAGAGAGCCTGAAAGCGGATTCTGGGGATCCTGCTCGGAGAAATAATCCGTTGGAAGAGAGAACAGATTACCAAAAAATTCTTTGTATGTGTCAAGGCTTAATCACCGTGTAGCATCATATGAAACCCGTGGGACGGTTATTGACATATCCTACCCGTTATATATGCAGTGCTTTGGCAAGCAATAGTAAGTATAGTCTTCCAGTTCTGTGGGAGTCTCATTTCACCAACACTGGGAGGTAGGGACCATCTGTCATTCCTATTTTAAAGAGGAGGAAATCGCCCTGCCTTTGGTGGCTCAGTGGTTGAGCATTGACCTATAAACCAGGAGGTCATGGTTAGATTCCCCTTCAGGGCACGTGCCTGGGTTGCAGGCTCCATCCCCAGTGTGGGGTGTTCAGGAGGCAGCCAATCAATGATTCTCTCTCATCATTGATATGTCTTTTCTTTTTTTAAAAAAAACATATATTTTTTTTATTGATTTCAGAGAGGAAGGGAGAGGGAGAGAGAGAGATGGAAGCATCAATGATCAGCTGCCTTCTGCACACCCCCTAATGGGGATCCAGCCCGCAACCCGGACATGTACCCTTGACTGGAATCGAACCCAGGACCCTTGAGTCCGCAGGCGGACGTTCTACCCACTGAGCCAAACCAGCTAGGGCCATCACTGATGTTTCTATCTCTCTCTCCCTCTCCCTTCCTCCCTGAAATCAATAAAAATACATTTTAAAAAATAAATAAAGAGGAGGAAATGGAGGTTAAGTAACTTGCCCAGGGTCACCACAGAGCTAGGGAGTGAGTGCAGAACCTGGGGATTCGAATCAGAGAGCCCAGCCGATGCTGAAGGCTCTCTAAGGGTAGGCATCACCCAGCCACAGGGGAGAATAGAAGCCAAGAAGCCACAAGCCTGGTGCTCCGGACACTCATGGGCAGGGGGGCAGTGTCACCACGGGGCCCAGGGAAAAGTGACAGCAGGGTCATGGCTGGGATGGAAGGCACCCTCTGGGGCCGGGGGAGCAGAGAGGAGGAGACCAGTGCAGCCTGGGAGGAAGTGGGTCAGGGACGAGGAGGGTGAGGCCTTGCCAGGCAGGGGAGGGAGGGGCAGAGGAGGCAGTTGGCTGGCAAGCTGGCGCGTTCTGGAACACGTGGAAGGGAAAAACCCCACAAGAACTTTTCTTCCCCAGGGGATGCTGAGAGGAAGAGAGGCCAGGTGGCCCGGATTCCTCTCTGGATCATCAACCTCCAAATGCCCAGAATGTGTGGTCAGAGTTGGGAAACGGGTTCCTGGAAGGTCCCTGGCAGGCCGAGGGGCTGCTGGCGGCTGCGGCGGGGCGTGCAGTGAGGAGGCGGCAGAGAACAGGCTGTCCTGGCAGTGTTTACCGTCGGATCCTATGGAGATGTCTTCACAGCTCAGCTCAAACCTCACTTCCTCCGGGAGCCGGAGCCCCATGCTCCAGCAGGGTGCCCGTGCTACGTGCTGGAAGACACCCTGTCCTTTTTTTCCCCTGGAACTTCCCATGTCTGTAATACATGCGGGCGTATCGGTGTCCTTCCCTAACCCAGGCTGCCGTTGAAAACTCCAAGAGCATTTGTTGCCCCTGCCATGTGTCTCCAGCCCTGGGCACAGGGTGCGCGTCATAAATATTTGTCAAGTAAAGTATTGGGGGTCATCGCCGCCTCGATGGCTCCTCCCTTCCCAGTCTTCACCTTGTTTAGGGCCGATTGCAAAATGTAAGTAAAGACATTTTCCACCTCTCTGGGACCTGTGTGCTAACTCAAATGAAATACCAAGCAGGGCCCTAGTCAGTGGATAGAGCACTGACCTGCAGAGTGAAGGGTCCTGGGTTTGATTCCGGGTTAAGGGCACGTACCTCGGTTGCAGCCCCCTGATCGGGCACGTGAGAGAGAGAAATCGATTGGTTGCTTCCCACTAGTGCCCTGACTGGAGCAGGGGAACACACCTGCAACCCAGGTACCTGCCCTTGACTGGGAATTGGACCCGTTATGCAACCCTTTGGTCCACGGGCGACACTCTACCACTTTGCTACACTGGCCAGGGCCCCAAGCCCATGTTACGTGCCTCCTCCTGATCCCCCAATCTGGTAGGGTTTCTTCCTTCTTAAAGCTACCAGAGCTTTTATGTGTCCCCCTCCATCCCTGGGCCTCAGTCTCCCATCTCTAAAACAGAGAGCCTGTGAACCATGGTCTATAAGTCTCCCAGCACTAAAGTATCAAACATTTCACTCTGGCTGTTCTGCGGTGGTTTCACCCTCCCACAAGTCCATGAGCTCCGTGAAGGACAGAGACCTTTTCTTTTCTTTTTTAAAAATTGATTTCAGAGAGAGGGAGAGAGAGATAAAAACATCAATGATGAGAGAGAATCAGTGATCAGCTGCTTCCTGCAGGCTCCCTACTGGGGATGGAGCCCAAAACCAGGCATGTGCTCTGATCAGGAATCCAACCATGACCTCCTGGTTCAGGGGTGAATGCTCAATCACTGAGCCACACCGGCTGGGCCAGAGACCATTTCTTTTCATCTACCCTCGGTGTCCAGCATCCATAAATACTCTTGCGATGAGGCGGGTTGGAGGGCCACGTTGAGATGGCAGACTTGGTGGAGATGCGTGTGTCCTTGCCTGCTCAGAATCCCACGGAAAGACGGAAAAGATCCCTCATTCAAAGGCTGAATGAGCTTCAACCGGTCCGTCAGGAGCCACCTGACCCCACTGGTTAGGTAATCTGCCTGAGTGATCCCTGCCATCCCCCCGGGGAAAGTAAATGGCAAGAATCACCCCATTTTGTTTTGCCTGTTACAACTTCCTCATTCCTGCTCCCTTCCGCCTGTAACCGTCTTTCCTCTTGTGCGGCTCCTTTCTATCTGCCAGAATGGATGCTTCCCAATGCAAATGGACGTTTGCTCAAGTAAACTTAGCATTCTTATGAGGCCTTGGTTTATTTTTTAACAGACCTCATGCAAATGACCCTAGGCCCTAGTGCCCCGTGTATAAAACGGTTATAGTAGTCATACCATTCTTCTAGAGTTTAAGGACCCAATAAGGTACTGTACTTAAGGGGAAGGAGTTCAAGGCAATCTCAAGTTTATCAGTCTCTTCTTTTATGTGCCTTATGTAGCAGAATCATCTCTACCCCAAAGGAATAAAGAGTCTCCTGTTTTCCTCTTCCAAATTCTTTGACAGCTTTGATTTCTTTTTTTAATCCTCACTGGAGGATATTTTTTTCCGTTGATTTTAGAGAGAGTGGGAGGGAGAGAGGAGAGAGAGAAACATCGATGTGAGAGAGCCACATCAATTGGTTGCCTCCCGTACGTACCCCAACTGGGGTGGGGAACCTGCAACCCAGGTACGTGCCCTTGACCAGAATGAACCCTCCACCCTTCGGTTCGAGGGCCGGCGCTCTAACCACTGAGCACCGGCTATCAGCCAGGGCGATAGCTTTGTGTTTTGCTTTTTTTCACAGATGATATGTAAATCGGTAGCCAACCATCCCAACACGTTTCCTTGACTAGTGAACCCTTTGGCCACTGACTTGATCACTTGTGCCTTCTTCCAGCTGCACAGGCGTCTGTTTCTGTTTAGCCTTTTTTGTCGTTTCTTTACAAAGCCGGTGTGACTTTTCTCGCACTCGATCTAGTCCTGAGCCGACACCACTTCCTGCAGAACAAGCAGGGCTCGCAAACGACCAGCCTTTTTTGTCGTTTCTTTACAAAGCCGGCGTGGCTTTTCTCGCACTCTTCTTTTTTTTTCAACGTAGCCTATTAAAAATACATCCCGGTGGGCTTCTGAATGGACCACTCAAAACTCACTTGGAGGAAAACGGGCGTGTTCACTGCGCTGTGTCTTCCTCCCGGACAGCCTTTCTCTCCCGATCCTGTTTCTCCCTCCTCAGCCCGCCCAGGCGGAGCTGGGTGTTGTCTTTCACCAAGGCCTGGACCACAACGCCCTTGGACAAAAGCTCTTATTGCCCTACTTCCCCCAGAAGAAAGGGGGCTCGGAGACAGAGTGCCACGGGAGATGCTTTGAAAAGGAGCCCAAAGCTCTGTTTCAGGGAGACGGGCTCTTCAGGGCCGTGACCTTGGAAACGCAGCTGAGTTTGCCAAGACCGGCCCGGAGCCTCCTGGACTCCCCTTAATGTCTCTGAAAACTGGCAGCTTTGTAGCAACTAGAAAATTCCAGAAATGACAGGCTTTGGGAGCTGGGGGCTACAGATGAAGAGGGACTGAGACAAACCTCGATGGGTCTGATCTCCCCTTTCCCCAGAGTTGACCCTGACTTAGCAGGAGGATCTAGGGCCATCTGGGGAGGGGATGTGCTCCGACTCCATCTCAGCCCCAAACAGAACAGGAGCCAAGTCTCAGGGTTTCACTTTTCAGCTGGGCACCTCGGATTAGGCACGCTCTCCCCCCCCCCCCAATCCTTCCCCTTTAAGAAGAGACCAGTCCTGGGCTTATGCCATTCATAGGCTTTATTGTCACTTGCAGGAGTGGGGGACACACAGCCAAGCAGGGAAGGTGGCACTGGGCCACTCAGCACTATTTACACGTGTTTCCTGGAGGGGCAGGTCCTCATCTCAATCGCAGCAGCTGCACTTCTGAGCCTCAGCCCCCGGCCCCTCTCCGCCTTTGCACACACAATCCTTGGTGCATTTTTCGCACTCAGGCGGGCAGCAGGAGCAGCAGCCTGCGGGTAAAACAAGGGGAGGGGGTAGAAGGAGAGGTGCCAGGAGGCTGGTTGTTGTCACACCTGGTCTGACTCAGCGTCTATGGTGTGTCAGCTGCATGCTGGGCTGCCTGTGGGAGAGGGTGCCCAGCCCCCAGCCCCTCAGGTAAGTGCTGGTGAGGCAGGATAGCAGGAAGCTAGGAAAATTCCTTGGCAAGTGGAGCTGAGAACCTGAGACAAATAGCTGAACAGACTAGCCGAGCAATTTACGGCCACACACAGGTCACCAGGGCGGAAAGCCCTGGGTGCCCAGCAATGAGCAAAACTAATGCCAGGCCTCGCTGCCCGGGTCGCCTTCCCTCCCCCAGCCTCACGCTGATCCTGCGGTTTGGTCCCAGCCTGACCTTTCCTCCCCGGAGATAACATCTAGGCCTCGGCTATATTTCAGCTCCAGGCCCCGAAAAGCAGCAAAACCAGGTGGCAATGTCTAATGACTCCCCTGCCCTGGTGCTGACCAATCCGTGGACACCACCATCTAGAAAAGCTGAGGAATGGTCTATGGAGATCGTCACTCCCCCAAAATCCCCACCTCGGAGACCAGAGGAAACCCCTTTGAGACAAAGAAGCCAGCCTGCCCCTCCGTGGGCACATTCACTCGGACCTCCCTTTCGAGTGAATTTTCTTTCTCCTAAACTCTAAGGGTCCCCATGGGCCTGTGACCAGGGGAGCCATGGGCCGTGGCAGCTCCTCCCGGCTAACCCCCTGAACCCGTCCCCAAGGCCCTCTCCTCCCACTGTCCAGTGAGCTGACAGCGGCCGCCTGGGCTCACTTCTTCCCTGTAACGTTTCTAGGGAGCCAACGCAGCCCCCCAGGGCTCCCTCCTGTTGCTACTGCTCCCCTAGGCCCTTCCTGGTTCCACTGTCCCCAGCCTTAACACACGAAGTAAGAAACCCAGACGCTACCCACTGGCCTGAGGCCCAGTCTCCTTTCTGGTCACACAGGGGAGTCCGGGATGGCAGGGTCAGGCCCCGGCTGGGGGAGAGCTGGGCCTGACGGAAAAAGCATCACAGGGCACATGACCTTGAAAAGAAGCTTGGAGGACGGACTAGGAGGAGCACAGAGGGTACAGGTGTGGGGGGTCCAGGAGACCCATGGGGTCATCTAGTCTTACACCCCCTGGAAAAGAGAGGCCTCCTCCCACCTCCTACTCCCCATGCACATGACACTGCTGCGTCTGGGGAGAACTGGGGAGGTCACATTAAGGGGAATCCACAAAGGCCTGAGGGGGATGGGAAGTCCATCGCCAACCCCCAAACTCACTAATGGCTCCCTCAGGCACTGGAGGGTTTAAGGGGGGAGAGAAAGGGGGCGGGGTAGACCAGGATGACAGTCCTCAGTTCCAGCTTCCTATTGGAATCTTCTGGGAATTTCCAAAACGTCTTGCCCCAGGCCTGCTGGATGAATCACTGGGGGTGGGGCCAGGCCGATTGTATCTGCAGGCCTCCCCAGGACCTCTGTCCCGGAAAGTCAGAAGCAATGTAGTAGGGGCCCCCCGGGGTCTCTCCATGTTGCCCGGACAGGCGCGGGGAGCAGAGCAGGCAGGGGCAGAGGGGTCCCACACTCACTTTTCTTGCAGGAGGTGCATTTGCATCCCTCGCACTTGCAGGAGTCGGCGCCAGCGCAGGTGCAGGACCCTCCTAGACGGGGAGAAGGTTCAAGTGGGAAAACTCGGGCGGGGCCAGGCCTAAAGGAAGGAGGCGCGGTGCCGAACCTCAGTGCCCTTTGGGATATGCCCACCCTTCACGAGGTCCAAAATGGGAAATAAGGGTCCCTTCCCCCAAAAGTCCTTGTGGGAAGCCAGAGAACATGGGATTCTTTGGGAGTGCGGGGGCGCGCTGTGCCGCAGCATGGGGGGGGGGGGCGCTCACCAGTAGGACAGGGGCAGGTCTCAGGGTCCATGTCGAGCGGAGATGGCGCTGGAGAGGGTGAACTGGCTTCTCCCGACCACTGGAAGCTCAGTGGCCGCAGGTGATGAGGCTTTTATAGCCCCAGGCGGGGGCGCGCAAGCACAGCCCGCGGCGCGCGCGCTCGGCGCCCCCTCTCCATCTGGGCTCCCAGGAAAGCGCGCATTGCGGCAGCGGTCCCCCTCCCCCGCCGTGCTCCCCCACTCCCCACTTGGCGTGCAGCCACCTCACTCCCCACTGTGTGCACAGGGGAGGGCACTCCCCACCCGGGTGCACGCCTCGGTGTGCACGGCGGGGACGCGTCCTTGAGACTGAGGCTTCAGAGCCGGGAGAGCAATCTCCCCGCCCGCGCCCCACCGTGATGGGTAATTTACATGTCAACCCGCCTGGGCCCAGGGAGGCCCAGACAGCTGGGAAAACCTCACTTCAGAGTGTGTCTGTGAGGCTGTGTCCGGAAGGGATTAGCATTTGAATTGTTAGTCTGAGTGAAGCTTGCTCCCACCAGTGTGGGTGGGCAGCAGCCAGGCTGAGGGCCTGGATAGAGAAAGGCAGAAGGAGGGCGAATGGCCTCTGCCTGAGCCCAGACTTCCCTCTCCTGCCCAGAGACGTTGGCCGCTCCTGGTTCTCAGGTTTCTAACGGCCTGAATGCACCACCTGCTGTCCTGGTTCTCCGGCGTGCAGGTGGGAGACTGTGGGCCTCAGCCTCCACAGCATGTGAGCCAAATCCTATCATAAATGCATAACATATGCTAATGTATGTACGGGGCGGGGCAAAAGTAGCTTTACAGTTGTGACTATGCAAAAGTTTATTCTTGTATTATTATTTATTAATGATTGTATTGTTTTCCATATGAACAACTGTAAACCCACTTTTGCCCCATCATACACACACACACACACACACACACACACACACACACATATGTACATAGATATATATGTATATGGATATATA
>NW_005871943.1:21188-97570 GCF_000147115.1 Myotis lucifugus
GGTTCTGTTTCTCTGGAGAACCCTAATACACCCCCCCTACACCCTAGGGTAGCCAGGATCTTGAGGGGTCTGAAAACCATAACATCCTTCTAAAATACCCTCCTCCCCTTTATTCTTCCTTTATTGTATAAATTTTTGGAGAATTAAATATGTGCACATATAATCCTTTCAAATATAAAATTAGAACCCTACAGTACACTGATCTATAAATGACTTTTCCCATATTTATCAATAGATTGTAAATTTCTGTCCCTGAAATTAATTTCACTTCTACGATTTTTAAAAAATATATTTTTATTGATTTCAGAGAGGAAGGGAGAGGGAGATAGAAACATCAATGATGAGAGAGAATCATTGATTGGCTGCCTCCTGCATGCCCCCCACTGGGGGTCAAGCCTACAACTGGGGCATGTGCCCTTGACCGGAATTGAACCTGGGACTCTTTGGTCTGCAGGCGGATGCTCTATCCACTCAGCCAAACTGGCTAGGGCTATGTCCATGATTTTTCCCTTAGGAGACAACATTCTTTAAAGTAGAATTTATGTCTCAAAGTATACATATTTTTTTCTTTTCGAACAGTATTTATTTTAATAAAGGCCATGTCAGTAAATTTTGGAAAATTTTGAAAAATAGAAAGAAAGAAAAATATCTGTGATTTGAACTCAGCCACTGTCAACATTTTAGTATATTTCATTTTCACATTTTGTATTCTATGTGGCCTTTCTTCTGAAAAAAAAAGACTGCATAACTAATTCATAGCCTATAATTTAAGATTTTACCAAATCATTTCCTGTGCATTTTTAGTGGCCGTGTCATATCCCATCATGTGCACAAGCCACAGCTTACTTGAACAATTTCATAGCCTTAGACATGAGGTTGTTTCCAGTTTTTCACAATTATAAATAGTACTGAAGTGCACCCTCCTGTGAGTGAGTGAGGCTTTCCCCCCACTGAATTTGTGGTGAGTTCCCTAAAACAGATTTCCAGTAATGAAACTATTGGGTAAAATGGGAACAAATGTTTTTGTGGCCCATTGATTACATTGCCAAATTATTTTATGTTTTAAAAATATTTTTATTGATTTCAGAGAGGAAGGGAGAGGAGGAGAGAGATGGAAACATCAACGATGAGAGAGAATCATTGATCAGCTGCCTCCTGCACATCCCACACTGGGGATCGAGCCCGAAACCTGGGCATGTGCCCTGACCGGGAATTGGACCATGACCTCCTGGGTCATAGGTCTACACTCAACCATTGGGCCACACCAGCCAGGTGCCAAATTATTTTAAAAGCCGTATGTCCTGTGAATCTGGGCGGTAGTGTACACTTCGTTAAGGCCTTTACAACTAAGGCGCAATCGTCTCTTGGAGAGCTGGCTTTGATTTCTCCTCCGAGCATTTGTACCTGAGGGGTCTAAGCCCTTTCTGGGATGTCTGGGTCCCAAAGCCAGCCAGCGTGAAGCGTGAACACCCCTCTCAACCCTTGTACCATTCCCAAGGGCCCAGCATACTCCTGCCTCAGCTGCCTGTGTGCCTGGAGCGCCCCCTGCAGTCCACACGAGGAACTTCCTTTCTTGTCTTGCGACCGGGCCTCCATTGCTTTCCCACCAAGCCCTCCTCTGGTCTCCATCCAAGTTGGAATGTATCCTGAGCAGGTGCAGAGTCTGTCACAGCCCATCCGAGGTCTCCAATTGTCTTCCTTAGGCAGCACGGGAACACGATCCATGACGTGTCCGCCTCCTGACACAGCACCTGCCGGCTCCAGGAAGCTCTGCCGTGAGAAAGCTCTCCTTGGCCTGAAATCTGTTTCCTTTGTGTCTCCTCTGCTTAAGTTTCACTCCTGCAAGGTTGCTTGTAACCCGCCTGCTTACTTTCCACTTCAGCTCCACCCCATCCCCCATCTCCCCACATGGTCTTCAAGCTTCCCTCTCGGCTAGTCCTGCCCGAGTTGGGGGTCTTCTCCGAGCCTCAGTTTCCCCACCTGTAGATTGGAGGTAGCCATCCCCATTCTGTAGGGTTGTTGCAAAGATGAGCAATTATACCAGTAAAAAAGCCTACAAGATGGTTGACTGAAAACATGCATTTACCTCTCCTTCCTCCTGAAAATCAATCAAAAGAAACTTTAAAAAGACAAGGAGGGAAAAGAGAAAAACGAATAAACGAGCTGAGGATTGGAGTTTGTGGAGCAGAGACTGCCGGACCCTTAGGCTAGATCCAGTTAGATCCCAGCAGAACGAAGATTGCTCCCACAAATCCCACCCCCCTTCCCTGTGCCCCAGGCTGCTGGTTCCTGGAAGAGGCCATTGCCCTTCCTTAGGCAAGTGGGTAAGTCTTTGCCCCATATCCGGGGTGGGTCACACCCCAGTACCCCTATTCACCCTGCCCTGTCCTACATAACCCCTTAACGCCTGCCACATGGTGCAGGGGGCATCCATGTCGTCTTGTTGTCCCCCAGATGAGCCTCGTATGTATATAAGTTCCCTTCCTAAGCTCTTCATATAATGATGGAGTTGTTAGCCTCTTTCTTTGGTATCTCGGCCTCAAGACATTTTATATAACAGTGTGAGGAAAGACTTGGACAAGTACATCACTCAATCAGACTTTAACATTTTTCTGGAATATCAGACTGGGTCAGATCACATTTATGGGTGATGAATGGGAGCAGAGAAAGGCACAGCTCAGATCAAGACGTAGAGGGAGGTCAATGGGGGATTGTGTTTTGTGTTATTGGGGAATCAGGCTGGGACAGCAGAAGATGAAGGAGCTGCAGAAACCAGGATTCCTGGGAGATGGTGCGGACCAGGTCTCAGATCTGTCCCACTGTAAGGGTAAAGACATGGGGTATCTATTTTACCTCCTAACTACTATTTGTCATTGGTTAGGGGCTATTCCCCGTGGCCTTGACTGCCCAGTCCCCCCAGCCTACTCTGTGCTTGTAGCAAGAAAGCTCAGGCAACCCAGCCAGTGTTGCTCAGGGGTTGAGCGTTGACCAAGAGGTCACGGTTTGATTCCGGTTCAGGGAACATGCCTGAGTGGTGGGCTCAATCCCCAGTGTGGGGTGTGCAGGAGGCAGCCGATTGATGATGTTTTTGTGTGTGTGTGTGTGTGTGTGTGTGTGTGTGTGTGTTTTAAAAAAATATTTTTTATTGCTTTAGAGATGAAGGGAGAGAGAGAGTAAAAAATATATATAGAGAGAAACATCAATGATGAGAGAGAACCATTGATCGGCTGCCTCCTGCACACCCCACACTGGGGTTCAAGCCTACAACCTGGGCATGTGCCCTGACCCGAAATAGAACCTTGACCTCCTGGCTCATAGGTTGATGCTCAAACACTGAGCCATGTGCCGCTGGGCTGATGATGCTTCTCTCTCCTTGATGTTTCTACCTCTCTAACCCTCTCTCTTCCTCTCTCTCTCAAAATCAATCAAAACATATTTTTTTTTTAAAAAGGCCCAAGCAGCAGAGTTGCAGGAGCCTTCGGTTAACAACCTGGGCAGAAGGGATGCAGGCAGGCAACCACGAAATCTGCAATGGAGTTGGCCCTTCTGGGTCCTTCTGAGTGAGGCTCAAACAGTGCTCTGACCACCAGACAACCATGAATGGAAACTTTATTGCTCCAACACTTTACATGAATGTCACCAACACCTCGTTGGGCAAATATATAAAAAGCACACTCATCTCAACTTCTCCACTAACGCACTGTACAGACGCTTCCCAGGCCGCACCCCAGCACGCCGGGTGCCCTTCAAGGGCAGCAGCTGCACTTGCTGGAGCCTCCTTTGCAGATGCAGCCCTGGGCACACTTGGCACAGCCCGGGGGGCAGCAGGCGCAGCAGCCTGGAAGGGTCGGGAGATGGACAGATCAGCTTGTGGTCCGCACTGCTCTCTTACCACCTCCCCTCCCACCGCTCAGAGGAAGTGGGAAGAGCCTGCCATGGGCTTCAATCCGCAGTCACAAAACCCTGGGAGCGGACGTTGTGGGCTGTTGGAGCTGGAAGGAATCTCAGAGGCCATGCGGAGTCCATCAGAGGCCCAGAGTGAGGGGGGGGGAGGGCAGGGTTTGCCCAAGGGTATTGGACAGTGGCTGATCCGGGACCAAACCCCAGAGCTGCTGACTCCAGGCCAGTGCTCTTTCCCCATCTCCGCTGGGCAGGCTGGAACCTCCCCGCAGTCCTCCCAAGTGGGCAAAAGGCACCCAGATCCCGCTCCCTCCCACCATGGCTGGGGGTTGCGGATGGAGGGAACAGAGTTTCCTAGTGCCTGGCCCTCGGTGCCCCAGTCGCCGGACTCACTTTTTCGACATGTTTTACAGTTGCAAGTTGTGCATTTGCAGTTGTCTCCACAGATGCATATTCCTCCTGGAAGAGAGGACAGAGCACAAACGTGAGGACCAAGGCGGGCGGGGCACACAGGGTGCACTGCAGAGCGCCCCGGGGCAGGGTCTCCGGGCCGTCGCTGGGCCATGCTGGGCAAGAGGGGAAGATGCTGCCCAGCATCATTCCAAGCGGCGAGGACCACCCAGTGGTTCCCAGTCACAGGCCACGCACGGAAACCCCGGTGGCTGCTCAGTAACCCCCAGGACCCTCGTTAACATGCAGATTCCTGGGACCAACCTTTGAGATGTTCTGATTCAAAGATCTTGGTGGGGAAAGGGAGCCAGTATATATACTTTAAATATTTTTATTGATTTCAGAGAGGAGGGGAGAGGAAGAGAGAGAGAGAAACATCAATGATGAGAGAGTATCATTGATCGGCTGCCTCCTGCACACCCCCTCCCCGAGATTGAGCCCACAGCCCTTGACCGGAATCTAACCTGGGATCCTTCAGTCCACACGCTGATGCTCTATCCACTGAGCCAAACCGCTGGGGCAGTATTTTTATTTTTATTTTTTTAAAATATATTTGTAGCCGAAACCGGTTTGGCTCAGGAGATAGAACGTCGGCCTGCGGACTGAAGGGTCCCGGGTTCGATTCCGGTCAAGGGCATGTACCTGGGTTGCAGGCACATCCCCAGTAGGAGATGTGCAGGAGGCAGCTGATTGATGTTTCTCTCTCATCGATGTTTCTAACTCTCTATCTCTCTCCCTTCCTCTCTGTAAAAAATCAATGAAATATATTAAAAAAAATATATATATATATTTGTATTGATTTCAGAGAGGAAGGAAGAGGGAGAGACAGAAACATCAATAAGAGAGAATCATTGATTGACTGCCTCCTGCATGCCCCCTACTGGGGATTGAGCATGCAACTAGGGCAGTGGTTGGCAAACTGCGGCTCGAGAGCCACACGCAGCTCTTTGGCCCCTTGAGTGTGGCTCTTGAACAAAATACCGACTTCTGCGCATGTGCCACAAAGTTTCAATCGCACTGTACGTGCGCGCCCCGCACGTGGTATTTTGTGGAAGAGCCACACTCAAGGGGCCAAAGAGCCGCATGTGGCTCGCGAGCCGCAGTTTGCCGACCACTGAACTAGAGCATGGTACCCTGACCAGGAATCGAACTGTGACCTCCTGGTTCATAGGTTGACAGTCAATCACTGAGCCACGCAGACCCGGCGGGAGTCAGTATTTTAAAAAAGCAACACAGCCAAAACCGGTTTGGCTCAGTGGATAGAGCGTCGGCCTGCGGACCGAAGGGTCCCAGGTTCGATTCCGGTCAAGGGCATGTACTTGGGTTGCAGGCACATCCCCAGTGGGAGATGTGCAGGAGGCAGCTGATCGATGTTTCTCTCTCATCGATGTTTCTAACTCTCTATCTCTCTCCCTTCCTCTCTGTAAAAAATCAATAAAATATATTTAAAAAAAAAATAAAAAAGCAACACAGATGATTCTACTGTAGAATCCAGTTTGAGAACCACTGGGCTAGTCCGTCTCCACCAAGTCCAAGTTCCCACAGGAACCGTTGAGGAAATTGAGACCTGGAGATACTAAGTGTCAGAAATGATTGCAGCAACGGACCAAAACCAGGTTTCCAGGATCTGGGCTGGAGCTCGTCCCCTGTCCTGGTGGCTGCCTGTAGGGGCCTGCTGCTAGGTCCCCCCCACAGTCATTCCAGAGCCAGGCTATCAATCCTAGCAAATGAAGCTGGTAGCCAACAGAGGGTGGGGGCTGCCCAGAGGACCCCAGTCTGAAACAAACACCACTGGCGGCTCCTACCTGCAGGAAGGAAGCCTGAACCAGACACCTGCAGGCTCTGCAGGCTCCCTGGGGGAAGCTGGGGCACAGTCCCAAAGCCCGAGGGTGGGCATCCTTTTAAAAATGTCTATTTGTATTGATTTCAGAGAGGAAGGGAGGAGAGAGAGAAACATCAGTGCTGAGAGAGAATCATGGATCGGCTGCCTCCTGCACGCCCCACACTGGGGACAGAGCCTGCAACCCTGGGCATGTGCCCTGACCGGGAATCAAACCGTGACCTCCTGGTTCATAGGTCGACGCTCAACCACTGAGCCACGCCAGCCGGGCCAGGGCTGACATCCTTACTCACCAGACAAGCAGGAGCACTCTCCAGGGTCCATGGTCCAGGTGTCCGAGGGGCTCGGGTGTGTCTGTGATGGAGAAAGGAGGTGAGTGAGCAGCCGCTGGAGGCTGCTATTTATAGCCGAGTAGCTGCTGGTGTAGGTTCGCCCCACCTCCCCCTGGGGCCAGACGCTTTGCATGCAGCTGAGCCAGACACCCCAGGCGAGGGGTTGGGGAGAGCAGTACAGTCATCCAGGCGGCTTTTTATCACTGGGGATGCAGGTGACTGCCCCCTTCCCACATGCCCACCTGCCAAGGTGTCAGGGATCCAGGCTCAGGCTCAATGGCACTTGGGGGCTCAGGTTGGCAGCTACATCCACCCAGTGTCCCTGTCCTGTGCATACTATTATCGGCCCTTTCTGCTTCCTCCTTCACAGGGGCTGCTCCTGCCCTGGCTCAGGGTCATTTTCTGGCTCCCTGGTTGGGCAGAAGGGGCTGGGTCCTAGTTCTGGGCTTTAGAAGGCCTCACTCGGGCCTTCTTCTGGACGTGACTCCCAGTCCCCATGGGTGAGAAGGCCAAGAGTCAGGGGCATGTGCCACCTGGAGCCCGCACCCTGTCTGACCTCAGTTTACTCATCTGCAGTCAAGCTAATGAAAAGGAGAGCCCTACAGCCCTGGCCCCGTTGTGTGGCTTAAATGAGAGAATGCCTATTAAGGACTCAGTTCAGAACCTGGCACATAAATATTATTAGTATTATTAGTATTATTATTGTCATTACCTGTGCCTATTATAACTTGGCAGCCACCCACCCATCTGTACGTTTCAGGCTCATGGGCCAGCCCTGGGGTCCTGAGCAGGGTGCATTCATCAGCAGTAAATATTGGGGAGAGTTGTCATCTCTAGGGTCCCTGCTTCTAAGCTCCACTTAATTCTTTTTTGGGGTCCCCAGTTCTGGGGGCCACGGGGCCCTGACTCCGCTTGCTGCAGTTTCCATGTTTGGAGACAAAGTTGACCTTCCACCTACAGAGCCCTCTCATGGGGGTTTTTGTGGCCTCCTCCGTAAGACTAGGCACGAGAGGCGGGTGGACAAAATCAGAGCAGGCAGGGACCCTTGGATCCTGCATGGTCAGCATTAGAGGAACCCTGAGAAGCCATGGGCCAGGCCCTGGTTGTTCAAATGGGGAAACAGAGGCCCAGGGAGACAGTCGATCCCCCGTCACTGGGCATAGTGGTGCCAGGGGCATTTGGACCTGGCTCCTCAGTTCATTGCAACACCCACGCTTTAGGTGTAAGGCACTCCTGACAAAACTGTTCGGCAGTTTGGAGCCTTGTGGCATTCAGTTACTTTATTATTAAAAAGTTCAAACATACTCAAAGCACCAAGAACAGTGTTACAAACACCACTGTGTCTGCAACCCAGAATTAATAGATGTCAACGCCGTCATATTTGCTTCGACTCTTATTTATAAGAAATAAAAACTTAGCAGGCGCAAGGCTTTAAATGTTGTCTGTGTGTTGGGGCTCCCAATTTACATCTCCAGGTGGCCTCTCTTTTGAACTCCAGATCCAAGTTCCACACGGATGCCAAACAGCATCTCACACGTGACATAGCCCCAACCAAGCTCCCGCTCTCAGCCTCCGCTCCAACCAGGCCCTCCCACAGTCTGCTGCCTCCATTGCCCCCTGGTTTGAGCCAGCATCATCTCCCACGCAGATTCAGCACTCATTTCCTAAGCGGCCCCCTGTGTCTGCCCTTGACCTAGACCAGTGGTCGGCAAACTGCAGCTCGCGAGCCACATGCGGCTCTTTGGCCCCTTGAGAGTGGCTCTTCCATAAAATACCGACTTCTGCGCATGGGCCACAAAGTTTCAATCGCACTGTTCATGCGCGCTCTCACGTGGTATTTTGTGGAAGAGCCACACTCAAGGGGCCAAAGAGCCGCATGTGGCTCGCGAGCCGCAGTTTGCCGACCACTGACCTAGACCCTTATGCCACATTGTCTTTATTATAAAACTGCTGCAAGGAACATCCCTGTTCATATCATGTACCTGAGTGTACAAGGCTCACTCATCCTTAGAAGGAGGATGGCGAGGGTGTAGGGAAACAATTGCTCTCCAAAGATCCTATCCTAATTTTCATTCCCTCTAGCAATTTCTGAGAGTCGCCGTTTCCCTACCTCCTCCTCCAATACTTCCTATAGTCAGACTTTGAAATGTTTGCCCATTTGGTAAGTGTAAAGAAGTGCAATGTATCTCACTGAGTATGATTTGCATGTCCCTGCCTCCCACCATCCATTAACCCCCAGAGTGTGAGCCATGGGCTAGTCGTCCTCACATGGACTGTGGGTGTCTCATCAGCCTTTCACACTCTAGCAAGAGAGAGCACAGTGAGGATCATGGGCTGCGGTTCTTCGCACAGGGTTCTAATCCTGGCTCCTCCATCTGCTGCTGGACAATCTCAGACAAGTTTTTTTTTTTTAATATTTCAGAGAGAAAGGGAGAGGGAGAGAGAGATAGAAACATCAATGATGAGAGAGAATCATTGGTTGGCTGCCTCCTGCACACCCCACACTGGGGATGGAGCCTGCAACCTGGGCATGTGCCCTGATGGGGAATGGAACCATGACCTCTTGGTTTCTGGGTCGATGTTCAACCGCTGAGCCTCGCCAGCGCGCTCATCTTTAGAAGGGAGATGATCGTGAGCAGGACAGGAGATACTAGGGTAGAAAGCTCAGAGGAAAAGTAAGAAGCCATAAAGAGCACAAAAGACAACAAATCTTCTTTGTCTCAAATCTGTCCATGGCCTGGCCTGGAAGAGCATAGAGGGCACAGACCCCCAGACCCTGGTGGGTTGGGCTTTGGGGTGAGAGGCTGGTTGAGAAGAGTAGGAGCAGCCCCCCCCCCCCACCTTTCCCATGCACTATTCACTCCTCCCCTGCTGGGCTAAAGGGGTGCTTGCCTCTTCGTGGTCCCAGTTCTGACAGCTGTGCTGAAGGAGTTTCAACAATCTTACCATCAAGAAGAGCTGCTGTGGGTTTTGATAAGCTGTAAAGCTTTTCACATTTCCTTCATATATATATTTTTCTAGAGATCTGTCCCATCAGCTAAGGCAGTGGTTCTCAACCTTCTGGCCCTTTAAATACAGTTCCTCAGGTTGTGACCCAACCATAAAATTATTTTCGTTGCTACTTCATCACTGTAATGTTGCTACTGTTATGAATCGTCATGTAACTATCTGATAAGCAGGATGGTCTTAGGCGACCCCTGTGAAAGGGTTGTTCGACCGCCAAAGGGGTTGCGACCCACAGGTTGAGAACCGCTGACTAAGGTAACAATGTATGTGTCTGTGTGTGTACACATGAGAATGACAGAGAGAGAGAGAGAGAGAGAGAGAGAGAGAGAGGCATGCCAGGGAGGTTGGGGCTGTTCTTTCTCAGAATAGCTCTAAGAAAGCACCCCAGCAACCTAAATACACACACACACACACACACACACACACAACACACACACACAACACACACACACACACACACACACACACACACGATTCTGCGTTTCTGACGTCCAATCCCACTCAGGAGCCCTGGCAAAGGACCCCACAGCCTCCCAGGGGGCGGGCGGGCTGTGAAAAGCAGGCCACGGCTAAATGAAGAGCCACTTTGGGGAGCCCAGTCAGTCACCTGTGCAGGCGGCAGGCTTCACAGACTCTCCAGGGCTGGCGGCTGCCGGTTAATTAAAAGGGACTCCAGCCCCACCACTGTCATTCAGCACCCAGGGCGCAAGTGAAACCTCCGCCTTGCAGCTTTGCACCCGGCCCGGAGGAACGATGAGTAAGGCCGCAGCAGCCAGCGGCTGGCCCAGGTTGGCTGGCAGCCCAGGTTAGGGCTTTGGAGAGGGGGAAGGAGGCGCAAGTTCACCTTTTTTCCCTTCTTTTCTCCCCCCACCCCCCTACTGCTCTCTTACTCTCTCTCTGTCTCTCTCCCCTTTCATCAATCATTCAGCAACATATTCAGGGCTGCCTGTGTGCTAGGCTTCAGGTCAGCCCTCACACACAGGGCCTGGGCCTCAGGAGCTTGATGCCCAGCGGAGGCGATGAGCGTGCCCACAGCTGTCAGAGAAGGAGGAAGCAGCGGCTTCTGTGAGGACGCACGGGTGCAGGGTGGCACTCGAAGGACACTGGGAGTGGGGACCTGTCTACGTGTTGAGCCCTAGGTGCCTCACTCGCCTCTCCCTAGTCTCGGCCTTCCCTCCTCCCTCCTTCCCTCCCAGTCTAGGGCACTCTGGCTTCCTCAGGGCGTGTGGGGTGCGCGCTCAGAGCCCTGGGCTTCACGGAGGTGCTTGCAGGAGCTGCTGCAGATGGGAGGTTAGGCCACACGCCTCCCCAGTGGGAGCAGGTGCTGGGGCAGCCCGGAGCCGCATCCTCAGCCTGAGCCCACGGGGATGGTCAAGTCGGCAAGGCTGGTCTTGGGTCCCTGCACTCGGTCCCCTTTACTTAGAAACCCTCCCTCTGACGGCAGTGGGTTCAGAGCCAGGAGTTCTGGAACCGACGTAATTCTAGATCAGGGGTGGGCAAACTTTTTGACTCGAGGGCCACAATGGGTTCTTAAACTGGACCGGAGGGCCGGAACAAAAGCATGGATGGAGTGTTTGTGTGAACTAATATAAATTCAAAGTAAACATCATTACATAAAAGGGCACGGTCTTTTTTTTTTTTTAGTTTTATTCATTTCAAACGGGCCGAATCCGGCCCGCGGGCCATAGTTTGCCCACGGCTGCTCTAGATGCCAGAGCTGTCAGGGCAATAGTGGTCCACACCGCCTCTCAGTCCCAACCCCAACTGCAGGTTGGAAGCGTGAGGCCGAGAGGGAGAGTCCTTGCCTGTGGTCCCACCGCCAGTGCGGGCCGCTGGCTGAGGCGAGGGACTGAGGAGGAGCACCTCCCAGGGCCTGGGCAACCTCCTGGGTGACTGCAGAGTGTGCCCATTTGCAGAGCCGGCGGCTTGGATGAAGCAACCGCTGAGGGCCCCACACGATGCCACACACGTCACGGGGTGGGGTTGGGGGGGCGGTTCCTGAGAAGAAGGAGGTTTTACGGTGTCATTGGGATGCCGAGACGCGCAGAGAAGAAACCACTGGCGAGAATCGCAGAACCGCATGCTCTGATGATGACATAAACTAGGGGCCTCGTGTACATGTCTCTGTCTCTTCTCTCACTCTCTGTCCCTTCTCCTTCTGCTTTTCTTTTAAAAAAAATATATTTTTAAATTGATTTCCGAGAGGAAGGGAGAGGGAGAGAGAGATAGAAACATCAATGATGAGAGAGAATCATTGATCAGTTGCCTCCTGCATGACCCACACTGGGGATTGAGCCCGAAACCTGGGCATGTGCCCTGACTGGGAATTAAATCATGACCTCCTGGTTCATAGGTCACTCTCAACCACTGAGCCACACAGGCCGGGCAAGACAGTGGTTTTTAAGCTGGTTAGGACAGTGGTTCTCAACCTTCCTAATGCCTCGACCCTTTAATACAGTTCCTCATGTGGTGGTGACCCCCAATTTCATTGTTACAAATTGAACATAATGAAAGCATAGTGATGAATCACAAAAACAATATGTAATTCTATATGTGTTTTCTGATGGTCTTAGGCGACCCCTGTGAAAGGGTCGTTCGACCCCCAAAGGGGTCTCGACCCACAGGTTGAGAACCACTGGGTTAGGAAGTGCCTAGCTCTAAGGTTTCTAAGGCAGTGCCCTCAGCCACCGTCCCCAAAGTGCAGTTGGTATCTAACCATTGGGATCAAAGCATGTTTCCGAGAAACTTCACTAATTGTTCATCGTCTGCGGGCACTTTTGGGTCTTGCCTTTCCTCCAAAGATGCGAGAACGATTTCAGCCGCCTGGGGCCCTGTAGCCCCCGGCACTGCTCTCCCAACAGTGGGCTGGCCAGACCTCTAACGTGTCCTCCAGGTCGGAATCCTGGGGGTCTGAGGACTCCTGTGGAAGCAGGTCCCTCAGGTCCAGGGACCAAGAGGCCTTCCCCACCTGTGCGGGATTTCACTCATAACTCCGAACCATAGGGCACGAGTATTTTAATTTGTTGATTTCTCCAGCATAAATCCACAGCTCTTTGCAAATAATCGGATCATCCCCAATCCACGTTAGGGGGGAAAACAAAGACGACAGTGTGAGGGCTTTTTAGAAGGGGAATGATTGTCCTCTGCTGTCATTTCCTGCGTTGTAAAGGGGTGGATGGCAGGGTTCAGTGCCCCCCTCAGCATCTGTGGGGGTTATTGACCTAAGGTCTGTGAGCAGCTCGGGTCTGGGAAGCCCAGTGTGAGAACCAGGAGGGGTGGCCACGACCCCCCGGCTGGGCATGGACGCCTGAGTGTGCTAGAATTCCTGGGCCAACTTCAGGTCTGCATGAGCCTTGGATGGACACAGATTTAGTCCACCACTGCTTTGATCCTTCCCCCTGCCCCCCCCTCCCCCAACACACACACACACAAACTCTCTCTCTCTCTCTCTCTCTCTCTCTCTCTCTGGGCAAGCCATTTGACCTTGGTTTCCCTGCCAATAAAATGAGGTTAATAACATACTCTCCTAAGGGTGCCTCTTAAGAATAATTGCCCATTTCTTGCTGGGCGCTTTGAAGAAAATCGCTCTGAAGATGTTCTGCTGGCTCTGGAATTTTCTTTGGTGCAAATATCAAACAGAGGAGAACGGCCCAAGTTCTGATTCTGGCCTTCCCCACTGAACCATTGCCCCCAGTTCAGTTGGAAGAGAGGAAGGCCTGGGAGGGGCTGTGATGAGAGCCTGGGCCTGCCTGGAATGTTAAAGGCACAGCCCAGCCTTTGATGCTCGCCTGCAACGCTTGTTAATTTTAATAGGAAGCGAGCCGAGGCGGGCAGGGTCTGCCTGGCAGAAGAAAACAGGTGGAGGCCAAAAGGGATCGGTGCCGACTCAATTTGGAGCTTGTTTGGCTTTGAAGTCCTTGGCCTCAGTGCCGGAGTCACAAGACATCTTGTAGTGTCAGGAGGGTAAGTGCGGACGGACGTCTGGGGCAAGTATGGAGCTTGGGCTCCTCTGTTCCCAGCTCAGCCAGGAGCAGATGGCTCCCGTCTCAATTCAGGAATCACTTTAGCGTCAATACTCCCCCGAGCTGGTGAATTTCCAGGGAAACGTCAAATAGGGGGCTCAAATGTAAGTGATCTAGGGGCTAGGTCAGTGGTCGGCAAACTCATTAGTCAACAGAGCCAAATATCAACAGTACAACGACTGAAATTTCTTTTGAGGGCCAAATTTTTTAAACTTAAACTATATAGGTAGGTACATTGTGATTAACTTAATTAGGGGTCTCCTAAGCTGGCCTTTGCTAAAAAAGTCCTCAATCTGATTGAGGTACGTTCGCTGAGGTCGACCCCTTCCAACTCTCCCATCCACACTCGTCTTGTATACTTGTTTCGTCTATCTCCTTTCATTCATCCTCTCTATATGTCCAAACCATCTCAACATACCTTTCTCAATCCTCGACACTACATCTTCTTTCACTCCACAACATTCCCTAAAATTAATAAACTTTACTTAAAGTTTTAAGTCAACTTCGCACTGTACGTGCGCGCCCGCACGTGGTATTTTGTGGAAGAGCCACACTCAAGGGGCCAAAGAGCCTCATGTGGCTCGCGAGCTGAGGTTTGCTGACCACTGGGCTAGGGAGTTAATGTGTAAGAGTGAGGTCAGTTGACGGCAGGTAATAGGGAATGGTGGGGACTGTGGCGAAGTGACTAAGCTCCAATGGAATATTGAGATTTGGGAACGAGGGTCAAATTTTGTCAGCTCTTCCGATGGTATAAGAGACATTTAAAACCTGGATCGTGTGTGTGTGTGTGTGTGTGTGTGTGTGAACTATTCCAATTTTGCACACTGATAAGAGTCGTTTATTTGTTTATCATGTTTCAATGATCTCCCCGTGAACAACGCATGCATCCATAGGCCAAACAGGTCCACGGGGTCCTGCTTTGTGACCTCCGTTTTAGAATCCTAAATCTTCAGGATGCAGGCTCTTAAAACTCACCGAGGCCTTTGGTTACTATTTTCTAGAGTTTGCAGACCGATCCCTGGTTGAGGGCATCAGACTCACCCAGTGAGAGCTTTTGAAAACCACCGTTTTGTAGGGATTCTGACTCCGTGCCCTTGGAGTGGGACCTGGGAAGGGTTACTGTATTTTCTGACTCCTCGGATGACTCTGATGCGCAGCCAGGTTTGGAAAGCGGTGACCTCACCGGTTCCTCTCAGTGATTTTTAATCTTTTGGAGTCATAAACCCTTTCGAGAAGCTGAAGAAAGTTACCCACACTTTCCCTGGGGTGGGGGTGGGGGGGGTGGGGGGAGATGCTCATTCAGAAAATATTTTGCAAACAATGTCAGGGGGCCCGAGTCCCCTCCCTCTGACGGGCAACCTCGGCCACCAAACCTTGGAAGTCCCCGATGACAGGAGCCGTGAGAATGGAATGGCCCTGGGGTCCCACTTGCCCTCCTGCAGTGACAGGGAGCTCATCACCTTGGGACAGCCTATCCCTCTTGGGGGAACGGTTATCTCAATAAAGTCTGTGTGTGTGTGTGTGTGTGTGTGTGTGTGTAGTGGGCTGCCTCTTTCCATTCGCGGCCTTCTCCCCCTCCTGTAGCTTTCAGCCACAAGTCCCAGATATGTGACATGAGCAATAACTACAGATATGTTGAGGGGGACCCGATTTAGAGAGGGGGTTACCCTTCAACTGAGGTTTGTGGGGGGAAGGGTATTCCAGGCAGAGAGAACAGCATAAGTCAGGGCCCCGTGGCCGGGAAAATAAAATCACTCCTCTCAATTCAGCACTCGCACAGAGCTGGGTCACGGGAGCTCTGAGGAGGAGCCGAGGCTGGGCTCTGCATGTGTTTGCATATTAATGAGGCAAGGCCAGGGGCTAATTAACAAGGGCCTGACCTCCTGGGTTCTTAGGCTGCCGCCTGCTGCTCTCCAAGTCTTTCTCTTTCAGAGAACCTTGAGCTGGTGCCTGGGCCCCATGCACACAATAGGGCCTTTCAGGACCTCCTTTGAATGAAGTGTCCTGTTCCCACCACAGTTTTTAAGATGCGGGAACAAAGCAGAAACTCAGAAGGACTAAGAAGTTTTGTTCCTCGGGGGTGGGCAGGCCAGCGCGCTGCCAAGTCCCAGGACCAGCCTGCCGGGGTTGGAGAGCCGGCCACTGCCCTGGGCCTGGGCTGAGTCATGGTCCCAGCACCCGGGCTAAATTATCGCCCTTGGTTTACAGCTAGAAATCCCGAAAGGAGGCTCGGGTCATTGGTCACGGCTGTGGTCCCGAGGCACCAGGACAGACAGATCGCCCTCTTCATCCCCTACAGGGGCCAGAGAGGGATCAGCGTGGGATTAATGGCGTGGGTTTCCCAGGGGGAGGGCTGGGTCTCTGGTAGAATATTTAGATCATTCATATCAGTGCAGGAAGGGACGACCAAGAAAAAAATAACACCGATTGCTCTTACAGCAAGTGATAGATACTCATCTACACTATGGTCAGAGAAATGCAAATGAAAACTGCAACCAGATATCATTTCTTAAATGTCTATCTGATTGGCAGAGATCCGGAATGTGCCGTGTGCTGCTTGGGGAGGTGGGGGAGGTGGGGAGAGACGGGATCTGACAGGGATGGTGACACACACAGTGGCCCCAGGACACAGACGGCCTATGTGCTGGCAGGAAACAACGCTGCCGCTGGGAAACTATCCTATTCATTTACCCCAGGACGTGGGTGCAACTCACGGTGATCCTGCTTGTAAAGCATTGGGAAGGGACCGAATGTTCAGGAATCATGAGGCGTCGATGCTTTGGAATTCCAGGCAGCCCCGGAGAACAGCAGGCAGCTCTGCACGTCCTGGTGGGGAAGGAAGGAGAAGATGGAGAAGATACAATGTTAACCGAGGGGAGCGAAGTGCAGCATCGTGAGATGCAGGGGGCCA
The DNA here is from genome assembly GCF_000147115.1 of Myotis lucifugus. Classification (NCBI taxonomy): domain Eukaryota; kingdom Metazoa; phylum Chordata; class Mammalia; order Chiroptera; family Vespertilionidae; genus Myotis; species Myotis lucifugus. The sequence continues at coordinate 37,650 of NW_005871943.1, forward strand.
CTGTTCAAGGGGGAAAAGCGGGGGGAAGCTGCCTAGTCACACATGTTTGTATACGAACAGAATCGGCTTGCAAGGAGACTAAGAAACACGTAACAGTGGTTGCCTCTGAGGGGGGACTAGGGAGCCCGGGTCAGCTCAGCTGGGAGGGACTTATAGTGTATGTTTTTGTGTTTTTTAAAGCATTTGAATTATGTTTGTCCTATGCTTGTATTTCTTTTACAAAGGAAAAGGAAAGAGGGAAGGAAGGAAGGAAGGAAGGAAGGAAGGAAGGAAGGAAGGAAGGAAGGAAGGAAGGTCACTCAAAAGCCCTGCGAAGTAGTCCCCCATTTCACAGATGCTGCCACTGAGGCAGGCAGAGGTGAGCTAAGTGACTTGCTTGCCAAAAAAGGGCAGAGCCTGGATTCTAACCCAGACCGACTGGCTTGGTCTGTGCATTTTACCACCTTAGAGCTGCGAGGAACCTGGGGGTGGGGAAACTGAGGCCCAGAGAAAGAAAAGGGAGTTACCTGAGGTCATGGAAAGAGGAAGCGTGGGATTAGTGAATCCTGGACTCAGCCGGGAGACGTGTGCTCTAGCCCCAGGGCCCCAAAAAGAAAGAGGCTTCTAGATAATGCGCAGAAAAACTCTGTTTTTGTTGTATTCACAGTTTTAATGGACTTCAAGGCATCTTAGAAAGAAGGGCAACTAGTACATGGAGTTTATAATTTCACAAAGGTTCCTGCTTAGGATGAACAAGCCTGAAGTGAGCCAATGTACTGGGAAGACAGCAGAGGAAGTTATGGTGGAAGGCGGGGGAGAGTGGGTCAAGGAAGACGGCAGTTGGGCAGCTCTGCTCCCCAATGGTGGCCACCTGGGGTGTGGGGAAGCACGGGACTTGGTTGGAAGGTTTGTAGGAGGATTCTCTGCAAGGTTGGGGGTTTCTGGGGGGACCTTGTCGAAGGCGGCAGTCCCTACCTTGACTTTTCCAAACAAGTCCGATCCCCCAGGGTGTTTTGCTAGAATCTCTATGTTTAGTCTTTAAAGACCCGGCCTTGTAGAAGCATGTACTTTTTCAGGGATGCTTATCCTGCTAATTGTATCTAGAGCTTAATTTTAGTTCAAGCTGTTATGACACTAAAAGCCAAAGGGGGCAGGTGAACAGGGCTACTTGGCAGCAATAGCCAAGTAGTGCCTTAGCCCACTCTTTCGCAGAAACGGGTGTTAGAGTCATCATTCATCCGTCACTCAGGATCCACGGGTCAGCCCGGCGCTGGGGCCAGAGGAGGACGTTTTTGAAATGTGTGGAATCTCAGCCTCCTCACTCATGGCTCCTCTGCCCAGGAATTCCTACCCTGTCCTTACATTGTCATCCCACAACCCTCTCTGCCTCCCTGTCTGCCACTGTGGGAACCAGCACTTTTTATGGGCAATGGCATCTTCAAAGTGTTTTGGCTTCTTAATTAGCCGCCTTTCACACCCAGCTGACTAGAGTTCCCAGACATTCCCAAGGGAGGAGGGCTGCTGGGGTCAGCATCCGAATGCCTTGGCGGCTCTGAGTTCTAGACCAACCTGGGAGAGGGTCCTGGTCTCACCGCTGAAATGCAGCTTATGTAATACCACAGGCCCGGTGCACAAATTCATGCACCAGTGGGGTCCCTCAGCCTGGCCTGCGGGATCGGGCCGAAACCGGCTCTCTGACATCCCCCGAGGGGTCCCGGATTGTGAGAGGGTGCAGGCCAGGCCAAGGGACCCCACCGGTGCATGATTGGGGCCGGGGAGGGCCACAGGAGGTTGGCCAGCCAGGGAGGTGCCGAGGGAGGGCTCCAGGGCATGTCTGGCCTGTCTCACTCAGTCCCGATTGGCCAGACCCCAGCAGCAAGCTAACCTACCAGTTGGAGCCTCTGCACCTGGTGGTCAGTGCACGTCATAACAATTGAGCGGCCTTAGCATATCATTAGCAGTTTACACTTTGATTGCTTGAACGGATGACTGGAAGACCAGACACTTAGCATATTAGGCTTTTATAATATAGGATATATACATATGGAGCTTTGGGAACCTCAATCGTTTTCATCTGTGAAATGGAGGGGCTAATAGGGTTGTTGGGAAGACTCAACATATGAAGTGGCTGGTGCAGGACCACTGCTCCATACATGCTGGTCCCCTTCACACTCAGATGTCACCTCCTCCACACGGCTTCACTCCTCACCATCCCTCCTCTACCCTTCAGGACATTCAGTGTTTCTCCCTTTTAACGCTGATCAGTTCTCTGTCTTGCATTAGGGTGAATGGTGTCCCTGTTGTAGTCATTAACTCCTTGAAGTTGGGGCTTATGTCTAAGGCATCATCGCATCTTTCTCGCTAGGAAGCTCAGGGCCTGGCGTGAAACTCATTAAATGTTTGCATGCCCAGAGGCCTGCAGCCCCGCTCTGTGGGCGAAGACCGGTTCTCTCAGTCATTAGCTCCATGATCTTAGGCACGTTACTGACCTTGCCTGGAAGGCCTGACCTGTAAAATGGGAATAATTAATAATGGCACCTACATCACAGGGTTGTTGTGAGGATTAAATAAGTTAATGTGCTTAGAACAGTAGCTGTCGCAAGGCAAGAGCTTTATAGCTGTTGGCTATTCTTACGTTTTAGCTATTGTGATTAATTCTGCTATGAATATTGGGGTACAAGATATCTGCAATGAACATGGAGGTGCAGATATCGCTTCAAGACAGTGATTTTATGTCCTCTGGATACATACCCACAGTGGACTTGCTGGATCCTTGGGTAGTTCTATGTTTAATTATTTTATCTGTGTATGGAATCTTTTTAAAATATATATATTTTACTTTTATTGATTTCAGAGAGGAAGGGAGAGGGAGAGAGAGAAACATCAGTGATGAGAGAGAATCATCAAGCAGCTGCCTCTACGAGGGAGGAGCTCCAACCGGGGCATGTGCCCTGATCAGGAATACAACCGTGACCTCCTGGATCGATGCTAAACCACAGAGCCACTCCGGTTGGGCTCTATGTTTAATTTTGGAAGAACCATCATCCTGTTTATCACAGTGGCTGTGTCATTTGCATTCCCACCAACAGTGCACACCAATTTCTCCATATCTTTGTGTGTATGCTTTCTTACCTTTTAATTTGGTTCATATCAAAGTATTACCTATTCAAATAATAAATTACATATACATTTTTAAAAAATATATATATATTTTTAAATATATTCTATTGATTTTTTACAGAGAGGAAGGGAGAGGGATAGAAAGTCAGAAACATCGATGAGAGAGAAACATCAATCAGCTGCCTCCTGCACACTCCCCACTGGGGATGTGCCCGAAACCAAGGTACATGCCCTTGCCCGGAATCGAACCTAGGACCCGTCAGTCCGCAGGCTGACGCTCTATCCACTGAGCCAAACCGGTTAGGGCTAAAATATATTTTTATTGATTTCAGAGAGAGGAAAGGAGAGGGAGAGAGAGAAACATCAATGAGAGAGAATCATCCATCGGCTGCTTCCTGCACGCCCCCTACTGGGGATGGAGCCCACAACCCAGTTGTGAGCCCTGACCAAGAATCCAACTGTGACCTCCGGGTTCATAGGTCAATGCTCAACCACTGAGCCATGGCACCAGGCAATAAATTACATATTTTTAAAAAGACCTGCTGTGTTAAAGAGGTGAGGGTGGGTGAGTGAAGGAACAGGACAAGGATAAGACAAATAGTGGCCCAGGTTGGTGATCTGTCTGGCCCCTTCCTGCTTGGAAAGGCCAGGACTGTAGTAGAAACGGAACTTGGAGTCTCCTTGGGCCTACTCTGCCCCTTGGAGATGCTCAATCTGCCCAGCTGCATGCTGCTTTCAGCTACAGGAGTTCATTCGAAGGTGGAAAAACTCAAGCCTCCCAGAGCGGTGTGCCAGAGGTGGCTTCCCGCCCAAAGAGGTGGTTACGAATGCTGAGTCAAGCCTCAGCCAGCGTCTGATGCTGCCCACGCCCAGGTATGGCTCCAGGGCACTATAAGGAGCACACACCTAGGAAACTGGAATGCACTCCCGCCATCAGCTTTGATCTGAACCCTGGGAGCGCGCTGGGCCAGGAGCCGGTCCCTCTGCTCCTGGGATGCAGGGCTGACCCCATCCCACTGTAGCCTCTTCTAATTTCAAAAGCATCCGAAGGCTCTTGGGTCTGCCTTGCCTTGGCAGGGCCAACAGGTCATTGTGGGCACAGCTCTGGTCACATCTTCCCATCAATGCCCCTGTGGGTTTGGCAGGGGGAGACCAAGTCAGGAGGAGGCTTGCATCCATCACAACAACAAAGAGATGAAGGAGAGTGTATTTGCGGATTAAACAAAAATCACAACTTATGTAAGTTATATTGGTATTTCAAAATCAGAAGCGTATGCCTGGAGCCAGAGAAGGTTCGGAAGAACTACATCAACAGAAATGAATCAGTGTGTTTCTTTGAGTGAATTGTTTGTCAAGGCTATTGTGTTATTTGAATCCTGTGAGATCATATGTTTTCTCTATTTTCTGAAGAATCTTCAAGTGGAACCTCAGGAGTCTCTGGCTCACCCAGAATCATGAGTCAGGCTCAGAATCCTGCCCAGAATCTCAAGCATGGTCTTGTGGGTGTCCTAGTGCCAAACGAGGAGAAGAAAGAAGTGCCACTCCCCAGTGCTTATCAGTCTAAGCTTATCAGGTCGAACCTTCCTAATGCCGCAACCCTTTAATACAGTTCCTCATGTTGTGGTGACCCCCAACCATAAAATTATTTTTGTTGCTACTTCATAACTGTCATTTTGCTACTGTGATGAATCATAATGTAAATATCTGATATGCAGGATGTATTTTCAGGGGTCGCGACCCACAGGTCGAGAACCGCTGATTTAGAACTTTTTAGCGGGGAGAAGTCAGTAGGCCAACCCTACAGGGTGGGATTGAAACGCAGGGCAACGAGAGGGGCTGGGGGCTCAGGACAGGCCTCTGTGAAGAGGGCAGCCTTGGACCAAGAGATCTGATTGACACGTAGGAGCCAGGCTTATAAAGATCTGGGGGCTCTTTCAGGTGGAGAGAACCATAAAGTGGGGTAGTTGGTCCTGCCAAATGAGTTATTTAAGATGTGACTATTGATTTATTTGAAGAGGCCGATCATTCACTGACCAAATATTTAAAGAGCACCCGCTATGTGCCTGTAACTGTTGAGGGTGCTTGGATGCTGTTAGGCTGGTGGAGGGAGCGAGGGTATTGTGTAACAGTCCTGGTGTCCCACGCCCTGCTGCCCCGCTCTGATCCCTGGGTGAGCGGCTCCTCTTCCTCTTGGTGCTGGCCTGTCTGCTCCCTGCCGAGTGATGGAAGAGGCCTGCCCCAGGATTTGGCCTGCGGTTCTCCAGTGATAGACACATCTCCCTGAGTCTGGCGTTCCGAATTTGGAAGTTAATTGTCCAGCAAATAGAAGTCAGTCTCCATTATCAATGTTTAAAAATATTTTTTTATTTAAAAAAATATTTTTATTGATTTCAGAGAGGAAGGGAGATAGAAACATGAATGATGAGAAAGAATCATTAATTTGCTGCCTCCTGCATGCCCCAACTGGGGATGGAGCCCGAAACAGGGCCATTGGCCTGACCCGGAATCGAACTGTGACCTCCTGGTTCATAGGTCAATGCTCAACCACTGAGCCACAGCAGTCAGGCTTCTTTTTTTAAAAAAATGTTTATTTATTGATTTTAGAGAGAGAAACATTGATTTCTTGTACCACTTATTTATGCATTCATTGTTTGATTCTTGTAGGTGCCCTGACCAGGGACTGAATCTGCAAGCTTGGCTTGTCGGGACAACACTCTAACAACTGAGCTACCTGGCCAGGGCCCACTTCTTCTAATGTTACCATCTTACACAATCATGGTACAAAGAAATTAACACCAGTGCAGCTCTAGCCAGTTTGGCTGTGGACAGAGCATCAGCCTGCAGACCAAAGGGTCCCAGGTTCGATTCCCGTCAAGGGCATGTACCTTGGTTGCAGGCTTCTCTCGGGGCTAGCTCGTGCAGGAGGCAACCAATGGATGTGTTTCTCTCACATTGATGTTTTTCTCTCTGTCTTTCCCTTTCTCTTTCACTCTCCCTAAAAATCAATGGAAATATATCCTCGGGTGAGGATTAACAAAAAAAGAAAAGAAAAGAAATGAACATTGGTGCAGTATTACTAACCAAACTATGAACTTTAATCAGATTTCGCCAGTTCTCTCACGAGCGACCCTTTTCTGTCCCAGATCCCACCAGGGACTGCGTTATTAGCCATGTCTCCTGATCTCTTTCGCTCTGTGCCAGTTCATGATTTTCTCTCATCATTGATGCTTCTATCTCTCTCTCCCTCTCCCTTCCTCTCTGAAATCAATAAAAAAAAATATCTAAAAAAAGAAAGAAAGAATATAGAGAGAGCTCACATACCTTTGCTCAGTTTCTCATAATGCAAAACACCTGCTCCCGCTGGCCGCCAGCCCCAGCCCACTCCCCAGAAATCAACCTTGTGACTGTTGGAGGCTTGTCCAGGGCACCCTCTCACCTTGCTTCCCTCCAGGCCTTTAGTCCAGTGTCCTAAGGTGCTTAACCTCCATTCTTTACACCTGCACACCCTCTAGTGGGGGTGCTTTGCCTACACAAAATGAGAACAAGGAGCCGGAGGGGCAGGCAGCAGGCATGTGCTTAAGTCAGCATCTAAATTCTTGGCCTCACCTGGTTCCCACCAGACCTTGACTGGCTAGGTTGGTCTTTCCCACCCCAGGGCTGAGAGGGAATCTGGAACAATGCTACTGGCTAACAAAAAAAGACAGGAAAGACACCAGATTTATTACAATAGCCACCCTGACAAGTCAAAGGCAGCCTTTTCATCTAGAGGTAATAATAACAACAACCTAGTAATACTAACTTTTTATGGGAGCTCTTATTAAGTGCCAGGCAGAGCTTTAAGTGCTTTATTTATATTAGTTAGTCTAATTCTCACAGCAACACTCCCCAGAAGTTCACTGCAGGACACAGTATGTGCAGAGGTTAGCAGCTCAGGAGACCACCTGGGTTTGCCATCCTGGCCCTGCCACCTACCAGTGCAGCTCTAGCCAGTTTGGGTGGCCTTGGGTTTATGTAATATAACCTCTCATGACTCAGTTTTCTCTCTTGTAAAATGGGTGTGATGACAGGATCTCCCCCCGGGGTGGCTGTGAGGATAGAAGGAGTTAGTGTGTGTCAAGAGTGCGTAGAGAATAAATGTGAGTGACTGATGGATGAGGAATTTGAACCCAGGTCTTTGTGCTGTTGAGGCCTGCGGGCTTACCCAGCACACAGACAGGAGGACAGACTCAGGGCAATTTCCATTATAGGACTGACCAGAGAACCGCTAAGGACTGTGGGGTCTGGACATGGGACAGAAGAGGAAGTGGGGCAGAAAGGGGCTGGGAGTACTCAGAGACAAGGCCTATCCGGCTATCTGCTCAGGTCTTACCTTCCGCTAACGCCCTCAAATTTAGTCTTTGGACATTATTATGAAAGAGGTTACAACTAGTCAAGACGAAACAATAGGCTTGAAAAAAAAGATGCTCATTTGTACAGCTGAATTTACAAAATGCAAATACCGACAATATTCTAGAAGCCATTTTTTAAGACCTACCTACAGCATCTGACCTAGTTATACTCCTCCTGGCAACCCTCTCTTCCCGTGGCCTCCAGGACACCATACTCGCCTGGTCCTTCTTCATCAATGGTGGCTGCTTCTCGATCTCCTCTGTTGGTTCTGTGCATGAAGAAGGAGCCACATAGTAGACCCGACAAGAGCAGGCGGACACATGGCAGGCTGACAAGCTCAGTGATGGAAGGTCACCACACAGGATGGTCTGATCGTAAGTTCCTAATGGGCAGGCCACGGTGAGGAGCCACATCCCAGGCTCACAGCTTCTTTAGCAAAAGTCAGTCTTAACCGTGAGCCCTATGGATTGTTCTTAGGCGTCTAGGATAAAGTGCCTTTGAAACGTTAGAGTAATTCTCTTTCCCGGACCCCTCAGAGTCACAACTGCAGCACCAGGGCAGAGACCACAAAACTCCTCATTGTTAGCTTGTTGCCCACAGAGCACCTCTACAGTACTGTGAAGGTTAAATGTTAACTATCCGGCACCCAGCTATGTAAGAGAAGTATGTGTTTCTGCATTTTGCATTTAATACAATCCTAGAGATGTCCTCACTTTGCCTTTTTCCTGCCTCTTTAATTGACCAACGATGGATTTCATGTAACCTTCCTTAAGTTTGTCTCCTTTGATTCTAAAATGTATAAAATGAACTGCAATAAATAAATAAATAAAATAAAACGAAAAAATAAAATGAACTGCAAAACTGCCATAGCAGCTAGAAGGAGAAGCCCCGCGGGTGCCCTGGCCACTGTAGACAGGTTAGTAATGGAAGATAAGGAGGAAAAATTCTAGCAGCAAAACACGTGACTCCATTAAGTTCAGGCTCAGCCTCGGGAGAGGCTCTACTGCGCAGCCGCAGGAGCTGGGCGGGGCCTGCGCAGCCGCAGAAGCAGCTGGGCGGGTCTGCGCAACTGCGGAGTAGCTGGCAGCCCGGGGGTGGGGGCACCTCGGACCCGCGCTCTTTCGCGCTGGGCCCGAGGCAACTGGAGCCGCCGAGTTGGTCTGGTCCCTGCGCCCCGCACCGCAGCGGGTGAGACCGGCTCCGCTGCGCCGGCATCGGGCCACCAGCCGTCCTCCCCAGGGCCGCCGCCACCATGCTGCTGCCCGTGTTCACCCTGAAACTGCGCCACAAAATCAGCCCCCGCATGGTGGCCATAGGGCGCTACGACGGGACGCACCCGTGCCTGGCGGCTGCCACCCAAGCGGGCAAGGTAACCGCTCCCACCTGCACGGAGCCTGGGCCCCTGGAGTCCCACGATCTCCGCGGGCCGCTACCCTCGACCCCGCCCCTCATCCCCCGACTCCGCCCCCAGCCTTGGGTTGCCCGGCAACGGGTCGGTTGTCCTGTAGTTCTCCATCCTGCGCAGAATAATGAACAGTGGGGTCTCGCATGAATGGCTTTTCTGAGCAGTGAACTGTGCAAGGGGAAGGGACTGGTCAGGGTTAGCAGTGGTAACAGACCTCAGATTCTCTGCCTTTCCCTCTGAACTCCTTCCACTATCTCAGACTGCCCCGAGCCACACAACTTGATGAAAAAATAGACAACGACCCCACCCGCCAATGAAATGATTCAGATTGCACTTTTGATTTTGATATGTATCCATGTACATTCACATCTTTTCCCGTAAGTTATTCACTGAATACCTATGTACTTAGTGAATAACTTATGGGGAAAGATGTGCCAGGTGCTGTGCAAGGTGTGGGAGTCACAGAGATGAACAAGACATGGTCATTCAACGGCCACCAATTTTTAAAAAAGTGTTGAGGATTGACATTCATCATCTCGGCATTCTTGCAACAATGCCAAGGGCATTGGCTCTGGTACCTACTAATTTCATGACCCGGGGCAAGTTACTTAATAATAGTATCTACAACATCGGGTTGTTATGAGGATTAAATAAGTTAATATATATGAAGCATTTGCCATATAAGAAATGGTCACTAATTGTTAACTGTTATTTTTTATCCCTCCCACGTCACTGACTAGTGGTTCAGAAAGGTTTGAAGTGATACTTGAGGTCACTCAACTAGAAAGTCATGGAAATGAGATTAGAGACCCTGTTCTCTGACCCAGCGCAGATTTCATAATGATTAAAACATTTATATAATAACCCTTCCCCTTATGTTGTGTATTCTTAGGATATGCCTTGGGATACATAATTAAAAAATAATTTTCATTAAGTTGTTTAATGGAGTAAAGCACTTAGCACAGGCTCTGGCAAAGAATAATGCTCATTGTTATTGTTAAGAAGCACTGACAAATGCCAGACAGAAATTCATATTGTTTCTGCTGGGAAGGGCCCATTGATAGTAGCTCAGCCCCTAGTTTATTGAGGTCTTATGTGCTGGGCACTGTTCTTAGCTCTGCAGGTGCAAGGGTGAATGTGACAAGTCTCTCCCCCTTAGAGCTTACATTTGAGAGGGGGAACCGGACATTTCAGGGGGCAAAATGTATTTTTATATCTGAGATTTGTATGACTCAGTTGAAGTCTGTAAAACAGGTTTACTAACTACCAGACTGTTTTAAGGGTTAGGAAGTGAATTCATTCGGTGCTTGGTTGAAAGAAAGATACTAAAGGAAGTGTTTATTATTTTATTTGCTGGGATCGTTTTGGGGTGTCAGAGTGCTCTGACAGCCTGCGGAGCCTAGCATGTAAGCTGCCCTAGTAAGCAACCAGATCAGCAGTTCTCAACCTGTGGGTCGCAACCCCTTTGGCGGTCGTATGTTCAGTTTGTAACAATGAAAATACATCCTGCATCTCAGATATTTACATGACGATTCGTAACAGTAGCAACATTACAGTGATGAAGTAGCAACGAAAATAATTTTATGGTTGGGTCACAACATGAGGAACTGTATTGAAAGGGCCAGAAGGTTAGAACCACTGAACTAGATCTTGTACATGACCTTGTTCTTGACAATGCCAGGAACCATGGATTCCCACAATTCATAGTGATTGAAAGCCAGCCATGCACAGAACTGTGTTGTAGGTGTTTTAAGTAAGTTTATGGGTGATTAAAGTGACTTTTTGTTAATGTTGATATCTGTTAATAACCTAGTCTTTTAGAAAATGTATGTTAATTTTACGTATTTTAAGGGAATGTAATGAACTGGTTTTGTTGCAGGTTTTTATTCACAATCCTCATACACGGAGCCAGCATTTCAGCGCATCCAGAGTCTACCAGAGCCCCCTGGAGTCTGATGTTTCTCTTCTCAACATTAACCAGGCTGTCAGCTGCCTGACTGCAGGAGTATTGAACCCTGCACTTGGCTGTGATGCTCTTTTAGTGGGGACACAGACGAATCTTTTGGCTTACGATGTCTACAATAATTCAGATTTTTTCTACAGAGAGGCAAGTATACCCCTTGATCGCCATAAAACCCCCCTGACCCATTCATGTTCACTTTTGTTATGCTTGAACGAGATCAGACATGGATTTTGGTTTATTACGTGGCTGTTGTACTGTAGTCCAACACCACGGTGATTTTGCCATTTGCAGCTGCTTCATCCACTTGACATTTATTTGGTCATGATTGCTAACCGCTTTCATTTTGCATTTCCCTCGTGAACAGTGATGCAGAACGCCCTTTCCTGTGCCTGTTTATATGTCTTTTGTGAAGTGTTTAAGTCTTTGCCTATTTATTTATTAGTAGTTTGTGTGTATTATTGATTTGTAGTTCTTTGGAGATAGTGGGTACAAGTTCTTTGTCAGATTTATATATAACAAATATTTTCTCCCAGTATGTGGCTTATTCCAACAGGTAGGTATCTTTTGATGAGTAAAAGTTTTCCATTTTGATAAAGCCCAGCTAATCCATTTTTTTTCTTTAACTGTGTGTGAGTGCTTTCCCTGCCCTTCTAAGCATCTTTGGTCACATAGATATGCTTCCTGTGTTATTGCACAAGACTGGAATTGAGTTTAGGACTGTATTAGTCAGGGTTCTCCAGATAAACAGAATTAACACGATGTGTATAGAGAGAGAGGGGTTGGGGGGGGGGGGATATATTTTAAAGAATTGGTTCACATGGTTGTGGAGGCTGTCAAGTCCAAAATTTGCAGGGTCGGCTAGCAGGCTGGAGACCCAGGGAAGAGCTGATGTTGAAACACAAGTCTGAAGGCAGTGTTCTGAATTCTTCCTTCCTCAGGGACCAGTCTTTTTTCTCTTAAGATCTTCGACTAATTGGACGAGGCCCTCCCACATCATAGAGTATAATCTGCTTTACTCAGAGACTGATTTTAAATGTTAATCTCGTCTAAACATACCTCCACAGAAGCATCTAGAATAATGTTTGGTTAAGTATCCTACAGAGCCTTGGACTTTGTAGCACTTTATTGTAGCAGATTAGTGTGTGACGCCAAGGGCCTGAGTGTACCTTGCATCTGTGCTCAGCCTTGCATCAGCACGCGAACGCCACAGTGACATACACCTGCCTCTCAGGAGACCATGTGGCTTCTCACATTGATGACGGAGGAATTTGAGTATCCAAATACAGATAAGGATACATGTTACCTCCCGTGTGCCTGCGCATCCTTGTTATCTGAGATTTTATTTTTTTTTCTTCTTAGGTGGCAGATGGGGCCAATGCAATTGTGTTGGGGACACTGGGGGACATTTCCTCTCCTCTTGCGATTATTGGTGGAAATTGTGCTCTGCAGGGTTTCGATCATGAAGGAAAGGACCTTTTTTGGACGGTATGAAGAACAAAACACTCTCTGTAGGACTCATTTTTACTCTAAATGTTCTTTATTTAGCTTTGTTTGTTTTTTACCATCCATATTTATAATTCTGTGCATTAAAAAAATATGCAAAATTTGAATAACACCTGTTGGTGGTTTGTAATCTTCTCTTCCCTGTGGCTATTATAGTCAGATGGAGTGGAAAAAGAGGGCATGCTCATGACACTGGTTTTGTTTTCAGGTCACTGGAGATAATGTTCATTCCTTGGCCTTGTGTGACTTTGATGGTGATGGGAAAAAAGAGGTATGTGGGGGAGGAGATACTTCTCTTTGTGTTCAGCTGAATAAATTTTCCCGTGCAGTGGCCTTGGTGTTGGGAGAAGTGTCAGCTTCTCATGGTTGCTCTTGGGCTCTGTTGCCTCAGTGATGAGCTCACTGGCCTCATTTGTCTTTCTCCTGTCTTTTGAACAATACATCACTTTGTTTGTCTAGTGCAAAGATCAAGGCCATGATGTTTCAAAGACACAGGACAGGGAGGGAGGGTGGCACAGTTGATGGGACTGCAGTCATACTCACAATCTTATAACTTGCTTTTGATGCTTTCGAATCATATCAGTAAACAGTTTTCAAGTTTGGCCAACTTTTTCAGGAATTTAGAAGTTTTAGAGATTGGCTCTTACTTCGTTTTTGAAATTGATTCTCATGGTTCCTCTAGAAATTAGCTTCTTGAGCAGCCAGCGAACTGCTGTGTTGGGCAGTGACTTGCCCCTCTCTTGTCCATGGATGCCAGGCTCTGGCATTGGAAATGGGGCTTCCATCTGAGGCAGGCAGGCGCTGAGCCAGCGAGCACTTTCAGGTGCAGCTGGAAGAACACGCCCTGATGGGATGTGCAGCCCCATGGCTGGAGGAAATCTCTAGAGCCACTACTTCTTTTTTTTTTAAAATCATATTTGTATTGATTTCAGAGAGGGAGCAAGAGATAGAAACATCAGTGATGAGAGAATCATTGATTGGCTGCCTCCTGCATGCCCCGTACTGTAGATTGAGTCCAGAAACCCAGGCATGTGCCCTGACTGGGAATTAAGCTGTGACCCCCTGGTTTACAGGTCGATGCTCAACCACTGAGCCACACTGGCCAGGCAAGCCACTGTTTCTTCACTGACTGAATTTGTTGGCGTTCACATTGGAGGGAACTTTTTCGAGCATTGGCTCACTGGGAAACTAGAAGTCTTGGGTAGCAGTAGCAACATACAAAATGTTATGCAATTTTTTGTTTTATTTATGGGAATTTTTCTGTGTTCACTTGCTGAACTAAATATGCATATTTTTATTTTAAGCTTCTTGTTGGATCTGAGGACTTCGATATTCGAGTTTTTAAAGAAGATGAGATTGTGGCAGAAATGACAGAAACAGAGGTGAGAAGTCTGACCTTGGGCAACATAGATGTGCACAGTCCAATGTAACATCAGATGAGCGTGCTGGCCATCTCACAATCTAGTCTGTCGTAGGGTAAAAACTGGGGGTTAAACAGAGCTGGACATTACAGAGAAAGAAGCATTTAAAAATCTCGTATAAGACATATTTTGAAAAGACTGATTAAATAGAGGAAAATTGAGTGGAAAGGCATTTGCTTTAATGAGTTACATCATCATCATCATATCATGCCAAGTATTTATTGTGCACCTAATATATGTCAGTCACTGTTCTAAGTGCTTTACATCAATTAAGTCATTTAACTCTACAACAATCCTATTGGGAAGGAAATACTATTATTCCCATTTTAATGATATTAAGTTTCTTCGTTAAATTACACACACAGGTCATGGCTACTAAGTGGCTTGGTCAGGATTTGAACCTGTGTGTCTTGTCCTCTTCCTCCTCCTCATGTCTGTTAAATGGGTTTGAATGAAGTACATAAGTGAGATTTTTATACTTTTTTCTCTTCATTCAAATTAAGTACTTCTTAGGCACATTTCTGTAGGTAAACTTATGAATTAGATGTTAGAGAACTTGGCTAGTTTCTTTGTGACTATAATTACTTCATGTGATTGAACCTGATATGTTTCTTAAAGAATTTAAACTTCATTTTTCAAAGCAGTCCCTAAGATTGCCCTGGTCCTTTGTTGTTTTGGCATGCTTAGGATATAAGCTGCTGGTTTTCCAGCAATGAGCAAGATGGAAACAGAATAATTAGGATATTCTGAATTAAGGAAATAGAAGATGATAAAGGAACATGGCTTGTGAACATTATAAACCGACAGAAAGAAAAAAAAAAAGAGAAGGGAGTCTGAGAGGTCAGAATGGCCCGATTCTGCAAAATGTAGTCACGTGGTGTTTGGGAGTCTGGCCTTAAAACCGCACTTGACCACTTATTCTTGATTCTCAACCACTGAACCACATCGGCCAGGCTCATTAGATTCTTAAAGGGGTTCGCCACCTCTCAGCCTGATCCCCTCCCCCCAAAAAACTGACTTGACAATCACTGGCCTATCGGTGCTGTGCCTGCATTGTCATTTCCCTTTCATGCAAATTTGTAGTAAATCTTTTCCCATTTGGTGGGAATCATTCACGTTTCATTGGTTTTCTGTTGTCAATACTTGATGTGAGGAGGGTGCATTCTTTTCTAAATCCTGGAAGAGGCCAGGAAAATATGAAGTAGAACTAAGGCTTTGAGGTGACTATTGACCCTCTAGTCCACATAAGAAAAACTAGTAAACTAAGGAAGGACTAAGGAGCATAGGCAATCTGGGCTTAAATATATGAAAATGTGGACTTTCTAAAATTATTCATTTCAGGGCCATTTTCTTGTCCTGTCAGTCTGATTTTGCCCCTAGCTCAAATGTCTTTTCCAAGATCAGCAAAATCATAATTTATTTGGCAGTTCACCAATACCAAGGACTGCCAGAAGAATGCCTCGAGCTAAATAATTCTGAAACTCTAACAGCACTTTGTATTCAGAGTTAAGTGATGTGGGTGGTTTTGTAGAAAAGCTGTAGGTGTAGAGGAAATTACATAACTATTCTCTGCTTTACAATTTATTTCTTAAATATCTTTTGTTAGGGTCAGAATGAGAAAGTAGATCTGCAAGATCATGAATGTTATTAAGCTTTGGTTTTAACTTTAAAAGGTAATTTTGTTTAGTATGTAAAAATTTATCTGTTTGAGATGTTAAACCCCAGTCCTAATATATGCATTCTGTGTATTTTCACATACATACACAGAGGCATGTGCTTGGGTTGTCACTTTTCTAAGGATTATGTGGGGGGTTTTTTCTTTCTAAAAAATGTCTTTCATCTCTAAAAAACAAATTATGTCACAGAAAAAAAAGTATACACATAATAGACATTTAGTGGTGGATTTTGTAAGTTTTTTTAAAATTTAGACCCTGGGCCCTGGCCCAATAGCTCAGTTGGTTAGAGTGTCATCCTGATATACCAAGATTGTGGGTTTGATCCCCATCAGGGAATAAACAAGAATCAACCAATCAATGCATAAATAAGTGGAACAACAAATAGATGTTTCTCTCTCTCTCTCAAAAATAAATTTAGACAGTGGAATATTATAAGTCAAGGTATAATATTGGAATAGTCATGAAAACATTTTTGAGTTAGTGTGAATTGTACATACTCTAGATCTTGTGTACTGAGCTTATTTCCTCCTTTACCCCTCAATCTTATTGTATTTCTTTTTGTAATTTGCTGAAACTTGCCACATAAGCTTGATCTAAAACAGCAAACTTTGGGAGTTTATTCAGTTCTGATGATCCAGCCTGTGAAATAGATGCATTTGAAAAGAGGAATACCGTACCCACTAATGGACTGGAAGTGCATTTAATTCTAATTTTAACACACTTGTAGCAAGGCAGACAGTTTTACAAAGCCATGCTTCACCTTAAATTGAGTCTTAATGAAACGCTGAGGTATTTTCATGTGCTATTTTTTGCAGATAATCACCTCTCTCTGCCCAGTGTATGGCAGTCGGTTTGGTTATGCCCTTGCCAACGGCACAGTTGGAGTTTACGACAAAACAGCCCGATACTGGAGAATTAAAGTTAGTATGATTCAGCCTCTGCTATGCAGAGATTTTCTACACACTGCGAGACTTCTGTACTAATTATTGCAATTCCTTTTCAGTCCAAAAATTATGCCATGAGCATTCATGCTTTTGACCTTAATTCTGATGGAGTGTGCGAACTGATAACTGGTTGGTCCAATGGGAAGGTAAGTTAAATAGCAGAGTTCAGGTGTAATTCAAACTAATAACTGTCTGAGACATACTGGCTGTAGGATTCAGAACAGTAACGTGAGGGTATAAACTCGCATTCCTTGGCTGTGCTTTCAAATTTAACTTCATAATCTTTCCACATTTTTTCTTCCCGCTGTAGTTGTCAACACTATAGCGAGTGTCCTTTTGGCCTTACGGCTCTAGTTGGGTGATAATCTCCAGCGGATTCTTTCTAAATCTCTTCCTGGAAGGACTGAGAATCCATGCAGTCAGGGTGACTAGGCATAGTCAGCAAAACAAGGAATTTTAATAAGCTAATAAAGAACCATTTGTATCGCTCTTTTCTAATAAATGAATGCAAATAATGTTTCCCCAGCTATAACTTCAAAATAAAATCTTTTTGCTTTCTTTCCTTTTTTTCACTTCAGATCAGAATTTTGTACAGTGTTTTGGCAGGTCGGGATTGTTTTGTGATCTCCATGGCACCGTTTGCCCTCTCTCCTCTGCCAGTGATGATTGCCTGGGGATCAGCTAATTCTTGGCTTTTCTCCTTCAGTTTTTCTTTACTTTTGGCCAGGACCTTGTAAACTTCCTTTGCTATTATGCTGGCCTGAGTGTTAACAATTATAAGGAAAGACTGTGTAGTTGCATATTAAGAAATTTGAAAATCCAAAGATGAAAGGCTTCAGCACCCATAATTTTCAGGCTTCCATGATGTTACTAATAGCGTGGATACGTGAATGTGATGTTCTCCAGACCAAGGGTAGGAGCTGGTAGTAGGCCAGGACCTAAATTACTTTATTTTCTCCTTGTAGTTTTGACTAGAGGATGTTTATGAAAAGATAAAAGTAGTGAGTGGCCTGGGCCATTGAGATTTTCTGTAGCTAGTCTTTTGTTGATAACATGTGTTTTGCTTAGAACACAATCATCACTTAGAACACAAATCTTCATTGTTGAGTTTGAGATGCATTTGTTTCTGGTGAGTTGGGTATGTATTTGCCTCTCCTAGGAAGAGGAGACTCAAAGATGATAGGAGACTTGCTAGGTATCCCAATAGTTTTTAAGGGGAAGAGGGACTCTTAAACAGGGTATTATAAAAGGTTCTATCTGTGGTAGAAGGTTGGCTAGTTTGGCATTTTCAAACTTTAGATATAGCTGTATTTCAACATTTATATGTAATAATTTTTTTTTTTTATATATAGAGCTAACCTTTCTTGTATACCTCTATATGCCAGGCCGTGTTCTAAGTGCTTTACATGTGTTAGCTCCTTTAGGCCTCATTCCAACCTAAGGGGTGTATGTGCAGTTATTGTCCTCATGTTCTTGTCATGGTCCCCCAGATGAGGAGACAGGCCCAGCCAGGGTGGTTAGGAAGCTTGCCCACGATCCCAGGGAGAGCAAGGGCAAAGCTGGGACTGGAAGCCAGGCAGCTGGCCTCGGGCCCAAGGTCCTAGGTGCCTCCTCAGAAACCACAGGGCTCCATGGAGTACTCTTGGAAGCTGCTCCTAAATGACCTTTACATTTCTGTGTTTTTAAAAAACAGTAACACAAGCGATTTTTCAAGTTCTCCTTTTACTTTCAGGTTGATGCTCGAAGTGACCGAACTGGGGAGGTCATCTTTAAAGACAACTTTTCTTCTGCAATCGCTGGTGTGGTGGAGGGAGATTACCGGATGGATGGCCACGTCCAGTTAATCTGCTGTTCAGTGGATGGGGAAAGTAAATTGCGATGGGAAAATCCTTGAGAAGTCAGATTTTCAGTTTGATTGGGTTAGAATACCAGAAATGCCACTGTAAAATGTTTGCTTTGCTATCCTCTGGTCCTAACAAGTTCACCCTTGTTGGGGCATGAGAACTTAGGTGTTTGGTTATCGGACCAGGTAACTGATGACTTGCAAGCAGACCTGGCTGTACGTAGGCTGTTCCTTAGTGTGGTGAGCATCTGTTCCTCCTCTTCAGTCCGGGGCTACCTGCCAGGCTCGGCTGAGATGAGAGGGAACCTCATGGACACCAGCGTAGAGCAGGAGCTCATCCGAGAGCTGAGTCAGAAAAAACAGAATCTGTTGCTGGAACTCCGTAACTACGAGGAAAATGCCAAGGTGGGGCCTAATGTGGAGGGGACATAGAATCTGAAAATTTGGGGGTCGGCATGTGAAAGCAGAACGAGAATGTCAGTGTCTGCCACGTGCGGGCTCCCTCCCTCCCACTGGCAGGAGCATAGCTGCTTCAGCCTTGTTTGCCTGGGTCAGAATGGAGGGGCATGTGTCCTTTCATCTAGAAACGCCACTTGCAGGCAGCTGAGCAATAGCGATCTTTTCGGTGATCCAAGACATTTACTGCAGCGCCATTGGTAGCAGCGAGCGGTGGGAAGCAGCTTAGATGGTGACCAGGAGCAGGGAGTATACGCTGGGGAATATGAAGCTGCTCAAAAGAATGAAGTATATGTACTTGGGCTGATATGGAAGGATATGTGGTATTAAGTGGAAAAAAAAAAAAGAAGGAACAATATGTATGGGGTATCTTTTTACAAAACAAATAACATAAAAAGTGACAACCCGGGACCCTTCAGTCCGCAGGCTGACGCTCTTTGCATTGAGCCAAACCGGCTAGGGCGCACACAACTATTTTTGAATTTGCTATGCTAAATGAATTTTGTTACTTTAAGAGATCAATGTAAAAAATGTGAAAGGCATGATGGGGTACCGTGGACCTGAAACACAGAAAGGGACGAAGGTATTTTTGCTTGGGAAAAGGCTGGGTAGAGCAAGCGGGCGCTAATGAGGAGAGTCTTCTGAATTCTGAAAAGCCAGATGAATATAAGATAACCACAGCATTAACAGTGATGTCAGTTCACTGTGTGGTGACTGAGTTGGAAGTGGTGGGATGTTTTGCAGGCCGAGTGGAGCAGCCCACTGAATGAGGCCGATGGGCAGTGGGGCATAATCCCAGCCAACACCAAGCTCCACACCGCCCTCTCAGTCAACCTGGGGAGCGAGACTCGGGCTGCTCACACAGAATTGTGCATTTCCACTTCGAACGGTAAGAGATGATTTATAGCTGGCATTTTTAGGCACCTGTGCTATCTCCGAGTGGTTCTTCAACTGCCTTCTGTTTCCCCTCTTCCCTGCAGACACCATCATCCGAGCGGTAATGATTTTCGCAGAGGGCATTTTTCTAGGTGAGAGCCACGTGGTCCACCCCAGCATCCACAGCCTTTCCAGCTCCATCTGCATCCCTATCACACCTCCCAAAGATGTCCCTGTGGATCTGCACTTGAAGACCTTCGTGGGTTACAGAAGCAGGTGACCCTCTGCAAGTCCGTTTATTTGCAGACGACACTGAGAGGGCGAGATGTGCGGGTTTTTCCATGGCGCCAGGGGTCCTGCAGGGCCACAGGAGCCTTTATTGGTTCCCAGGACCTTATTTCCCTAATTTGAAATCTTCCAAAAAAGGGGGGTATTTAAGTTTCAGATGGTTATTTTCTGGTTTTAGTCTGATGATTTTATAATCACAAGATATGGTTAACTGATGTTTTGTCTACTTCTGGTTTCGACCACTAAGACTGTAAGGGTTGGGATGCAGCTTTATATTAGAGTTTTATATACCTCAGCTTGTGGAGGAAATCCACTGGATTTGTGGAAGACAAAAAGCCTTTTCACATTTTTTTAGGTTCTTTTAAGCCCTTGGTTTATATGTATATGTAGATTTATGTTATCTCCAAATCTCACACCATCTGTGAAACCCTTAAATATCAACATGAAGACTTAGTGACTGTATTTTCTGGGCCTTGTGCCCTTAAATATCAACATGAAGACTTAGTGACTGTATTTTCTGGGCCTTGCGCTTTGAAACCGTTCTCTTGTGTCCCATTGGTCGGCCACAGCACCCAGTTTCACGTATTTGAACTGACCAGACAGCTCCCCAGATTCTCCATGTATGCGCTGACCAGCCCGGACTCCGCCAGCCAGCCGCTCGGTTACGTCAACTTTACCATTGCTGAACGGGCCCAGAGAGTGAGCATCGGCTGTTTTCTTTCAATACTTTTGCATTTTAGAATCCTTTGGATGTTACTTATTAGAAGAGAGGAATCACATGAATGAGTTATTTGATAGCAGTAAATATGACATGAGTTATATGGCTTGGAGTTGGTTGATAACCTAACAAAAATGTTGTTAAAGTACCCCCTCCCCTCATTCTGAAAAAATACAGACCGTATTTACCTGAACAATCCTTAGTTACAGGTGAATGCTCACCAGTTTTTAATTTCTCTCTATGGTTATGGTCCCAGTGTGGTTGTCCTGACCTAGTATTTAAAGAGGACCCTGCATCCAAATGGAAGGAGAGTGGGACTTGGGGCTGGGAATATTTTTGGGCTCAAATGCTACCTTACCTGATTAATTTCTTAGTGATTTTTGGGAAATGCCCTGCACCAGTCTGAGCCTCAGTTTCCTTATCTGTGAGTATATCTTACCTCCCAGGGGTCCCTGAAGATTACATAATTGGTGTGAAAGCACCTTGTAAATTTGAGAGACCTGATACCAATGGACTTTAATCGTGGCCGGACCTCAGAATTCTTAGTGAGGCTTTTTAATCACATAGATTCTCAGGCCCGTGCCCAGCCCATGGAACCAGACACTCCATAGGTGGGCCCTTCCAAAAGCCTCGTGGTTGTTCTTATGTGGAACTTGTGTTATAAACCACTGTAAATATTAACTTATTAATATTAATATCAACTTATTAATATTAAATTTTATTGTGTGGATGTGTCACACTGTTTATGCTCTGTGTGCATGCATATTTCATTATTTTTTTTTTTTTAAGAATGGACTGGAGTAATTTTAAGCAGATTACATTGTCCAGAACATAGCCACAGAAGAGCTATCGTGTAAACAGAATTAGCACTATACCTGAATTGTTTCTGCATTGCATATAAGCTTATGTCTAATTTGAGGATACTATTAAATCATGCATGCTGTGGGGCCAGACATAATTATGAACATGCACAAGGTGGGGAAAGGGAGTGTGGTTAGTGTTTTCCTCGTGGGGGTGGTATGTTCATTTACCAAACAATGAAACGAGAAAGGAGGATAACTCTTAACAATGACTGTAATTGAAAATGACTATACTTGAAGTTCACTTCATCCTATTCATTTTTAAGGTTTTTGTTTGGCTCAACCAGAACTTTCTGCTCCCAGAAGACACCGACATTCAGAATGCTCCATTTCAAGTGTGTTTCACATCCTTACGGAACGGTAGCCAGCTGTATATAAAAGTAAAGCTTAGTGGAGAGGTAAAGTTGAATGTTTTGGACATAACTTAAGTCTGTTTTTCTGCCTCCCTCCCTCCTTCCCTTTAGCACTTCCTTGTTTAACTTGGGGAGGGTCAGGAATACAGAGGTGAACAGAAACATTTTCACTGTTTGAATGATTTTGTTGTTTAGTTTATGAGGCTAAAGGAATGATCTTTTAACCTGCTGCTAAAATAATGAATGTGGTCTGTAATTTCCTTGAGGGTTAACCCCTATCTTATTCATCCACATATAAATTTATACTCAATAAATGTGTTGAGAATGGGGAAATTCAGGTTTCAGCTTAGTTTGTCTTTAATATCTGAGGATGCTGAACTTGTCTCTTTTCCTCTGGATAGATCACTGTGAAGACTGATGACATTGAGCTGGCTGGTGACATCATCCAGTCAGTTGCATCATTTTTTGCTATTGAAGACCTTCAGGTGGAAGCAGATTTCCCTGTCTACTTTGAGGAGTTACGAAAAGTGCTAGTTAAGGTGAGGGCTACCAATGGATGCATTTATGAGAACGTGGTGGTTTAATGTCTGAAATGTTTCTCGTAGGAGAGTAATGGCACTACGACTGTACGTGTGTTATATGATAATTACATTTTAAAGAATTCTGCAAATTCTCAAAATCAAAATTGAACTAGTATTGGAGAGTTCACTAATTAAAGGATTTCTTTTATAACAGTGAGTGGTTAGCTCTTGACCACCCTGCTTTCTTTCTTTGATTTAGGTTTCTTTCTTTGATTTAGGGGAATACTTTTTAAAATATATATATATCAGCAGTTTCCTTTGCTAACCCTTCATCTTACTTTTATCTACTTTGCTCTTTGGTTTAGGGATTTCCAACAACACAAATTCAAAAGAAAAAGGAAAACTAACAATTTTGATTGGTCCCAAATTATAACAAAGTTCCTACCCCCAATCTCTAGAATGTTAATATGAGCGTTGCTAGGGCTCCAGGCTTAGGCACGAAAAGGATCCAACTGGAATGTCATTGTGAGTGTTGGAGGCAGCACAGACTAATCACTTCACTGAGGAGGAGCTGACACAATGGGCCAAGTCGGTAGGGGGAAGGAGAGGGCCTTGCTATATGGTAGACAGTGTCTTCTCAGGCTGTCTGGTTTTCAAGCAGTCTGGGAGGTCTTTTTCATTCCTGAGTGTTCATGGTCTCCAGGTGGATGAATATCACTCAGTGCATCAGAAGCTCAGTGCTGACATGGCTGACAATTCCAACCTGATCCGAAGTTTGCTGGTCCGAGCTGAGGATGCTCGTCTGATGAGGGACATGTGAGTATTTACCGTGACTAGGACAGGTACAAGATGAAACATGGCAGCAATATGGAATAGCCGCTCTCAGATGCTACTAGGAGGAGTGTGTTTGGTACAAAGACTTTGTAAAATAACTTGGCATTATCAGTAGAGTTGAAAATACGCATACCCTATGCCCCAGCAACTCTCTTGGTTTACAACCTAGAGAAACTAATGCCTGTATAAACCAGGATATTTTTATAAGAATGCTCATAAAGGCTTGTTCATGAGAACTCCAAAGAGGAGACAATCCAAACTAGCATAACACTACTGTGGATAAATTATGGTATGTCCATACAAATGGAACACTACTTGCAATGAGAATGCATGTATCTCAATAACATGTACCAACGTGAACAGACCTTATAAGCATAATGGAGATAGGCAGAAGTAAGACTCAAAAGAATATGTGTAAAATGTTTCCATTTATATATAGTTTGGAAACAGATTAAACTGTATCATTTGGGAAGCGTACATAGATGATAAAAATATAAAGAAATGGAGGGGAGAGATTCTCATATAAGACAGTATTTTCTCCTCAGGAAGAGCACATTAGGAAGCTTCTGGGATGCTGGCAATGCCTTTTTGACTTGGATAATAAACATTTGTTCTGTGAATTTTTTCGAATGTGCATTATATTTTACAATAAAAAGGTGAAAATGAATAGGGGCAGGTCTAGCAGATTTTGTCTAATGAATGTTAATCTGAAGCCTGGAAGACAGGCGATCACCTTGCTCACTTTTCCCAGCACAGTGGGCACTTGATCATTCTTGGCTCCTAAATTCAAGCAAACTGTGGACTGATAAGAGAGGAAGACCACTTGTCTCCCATTTATTTGTAAGAAATAGAGTACTTTGATAGAAACCTCTCAATGTTTTCAAAGCAAAATTTAGAATTACCCTGCTTTAATGACAAACAGCTAAGAATTTGGTGTCTTCTATTTTTTGTTTCTAAGAAGTTTGCATGGTTTTTTCAGTTAAGCCTGCTGTGTCAAGGTACAGTGATAGTCAATTTCTATCGATTTCCACAGGAAAACAATGAAGAATCGCTATATGGAGCTCTATGATCTTAATAAAGACTTGCTAAATGGATATAAGATTCGCTGTAACAATCACACAGAGCTGCTGGGAAACCTCAAAGCAGTAAATCAAGCAATTCAAAGAGCAGGCCATCTGCGTGGTAAGTCTCTGTATAGCGCTATTATTAGTAATTTGGGGGTGAGAATCACTGAAGATGGCGGTAGCTTCAAGAATTTCTATTGGGGCCTGTATCTATTGAGACTTTTAACACTCAAGTTGGCACCAGTCGCTTGAGTTTCAGTCAGCCTGTTCAGCTTGGTTAGTACCCAGATTTCAAGAAAGCTAGTAGCTCCTTTTCTTAGACCTTGCGGCATCCTTGAAAGAAAAACCTAGTGACACATACCTAAGAGGAAAGCCTTCAGTACCCTTATTAAAAAAAACAAAGGGAGACTGAAAATTCATGAGTTAAGTGTTCAATTTAAAAGTTAGAAAAAGAACAGTAAAGTAACGCAAAGGAAGCAGAAATAACCAGAGATTTATACCTAAAATCTGCTGTTTGGGGTCAGTGCTTTTGACTTCCTTTTAATCTTTGGTAGGTGGATATGAGCTTTGATCCTTTTCTATAAAACTGACTTGATTTCTAGGTTTGAAATGGTCTCTAGATTTGGTTTGTGATAAACTTCCTCACACAGGTTATTCTTTTTAAGGGAGTGATAAGATAATTTAGTTGAATTTGCACTACCATTAACTCTCTTCTACCCTAATTTCACACTTTTAAAGCTGGCCTCTGATTTATAATTTCACTATTAATAATCTTTCAGATTGTACTGATTTGCTATTTCTTTTCATATAGTTGGAAAACCAAAGAACCAGGTGATCACTGCTTGTCGGGATGCAATTCGAAGCAACAACATCAACACTCTGTTCAGAATCATGAGGGTGGGGACAACTTCTTCATAGGAGAGAGAATAGGTAGTGAAGTTCCTAGAAAGTGTTCTTTCCTAAAAATCTAGGTTGGTTTGCTTTGGATCGCATCCTGGTGAACTGAGGGTGCTGAGAATGAAAACAACCTTGGTGAGTTGTACAAATGAAAGACAAAGCATTGCATCTGAAAAGTGTATTCACTTTCTGTTTTTAGGATCCAGTAGTTCCGTTGCCAAATAAAAGTAGGTTTGTATGGAGGGAGGTGAATACTTTTGGAACATTAGGGCTCCGAAGTCCAATTATTTCTGCATATATGTAAAGCTGATGTATAGATACATCTATTTTCTTGTAATTGAACTTGTAATTTTAAAATAGATTATCTACCTTTACATTAAAATTTGTGTTGCCTGATCTTTTAAAATCACCACATCAGAATTGCATAAACCATTTCTATTACGTGCAGAGAAAAAAATACGGACATTTGTGTACCTTCATTTTAATCATTGAAAGGTGGGTGTAAACAGATTTGTATTGAAAGTTTATGTGATCTATTGGTTGGAGTAATGTTAACTGCTAAAATAGACCTCAGAATTCCCAAGGACCCATTTACTTCTCAGTATGTCAGATTTCTCTATAGCTGTTCAGGGACATCTAGGGCAGCCTTTCTTAGCCTGAGTTCTCTAGAGTAGCGGTCGCCAACCTTTTGGACCTCACAGACCACCGGCTGGCAACCGCTGCTCTAGAGAAACCTGCCTCAGGAATGACTGGGGTGACCACTTCTACTGCAGGCAGTGAGGACCTTATGGCCTTGGGGCTTCCCTCTCACCTGGAACTCTACGGGACCAGGGCTGTCCTAAGGCCTTGCAGTTATTTCTGTCCAAGCCAGCAGAAGAGGAAAAGCTTTTCAAGGCTGTGGTCTGGAAATGGCCCACTCCTCTCCACTCGTACTCCACAGCCAGTGTGGCCACGCCCGACTGCCAGGCCAGGAAATGTTACCTAGCTGCGTGCTTACCAGGAAGAGAAAGCTAAAGTGGGGCCAATACCTAGCAACTCCTCTTCTTCTTTTTTAAAAATATATTTTTATTGATTTCAGAGAGGAAGGGAAAAGAAGAGATGGAAACATCAATGATGAGAGGGAATCATTGATCGGTTGCCTCCTGCACGCTCTCTACTGGGGACTGAGCCTGAAATCCGGGCATGTGCCCTTGACCGGAATCGAACCTGGGACCTTTGAGTCCACAGGCTGATGCTCTATCCACTGAGCCAAACTGGCCAGGGCAGCAACTCCTTTTCTAGGAGTTAAAATTTGCCTTAAGGTTGGTTTCAGGACTGGTTTAGTCCGTTTTCATATCTTAGTAACATTCATTCCTAAGTAGTTGAGGGAGAGGGGCCTTTCCTCTGTGGTAAATGAACTCTACGAGTTTCCTCCAGTTGACCTTTAGGATTATGCCTTCCATTTCTAATAGGTGATCTTATGGAATCCTAATTTTAATGCAATTATGCCTTGTAATACCTTTGTTTTGCATTTTTAACTGTAAGTGCAAAAGACAGCCTTAATATACTGTGTTATTTTTTGTAATCCCTGAAGTAGTAAAGGATCTTCTGCTTCGAAGGTGCAGAAATTGAAATGCAGGGATTCATTACTTGCCAGTCATAGAGCTCTTGGCAAAACTCCAGTCCTACTGTTGAGGCCTTTTCAGTTTCAACCATAGTCTATACCTGCTGAAGTGACAATCTCTACTTGGCGCTGGTTTTAAAATGTATGGCACTTTTCTTCTGTAGGGACCCTGATAGCACACTCTCATCTCACCATTCTCTTGTTCTTTAGTCAAAATACGTCCTTCTTAGACCTTAAAGTATTCACGGGCAAGGCTTGATGGTGTCAACCAGAAGCAAGATATTGTGTTTTTTCACATCACTCGGATCCCCTTGATACTAGTATCTCTGAGCTCAGAGAGGCAGACTATTGCCTACAGGGTCCCACAGCTTGGCTTGGTGAGTCAGGTGGAGGTTTGGAACCAGGTAGTCCTGGCCCTTTCTGCTATTCTGAACTGTTCCCAAGCAAGTAGGACTGGATGAAATGAAAGTGTTCATAGAACATTCAGTTACCTTCCTTTCTTAGAAGTCACCATATTCAACTTAGGGATGAGAAAAACTGGTTATCAGGTACTTCCCTAGGTTTCTATCCTGATGGAATCTGGTGCCTTCTAGAAGCTACACTTTAAGCTCTATTTTGTTGCTGAATTTTGTTGAAGCTTTAAGTGAACACTCGGCCTTTATGTAAAAGCTGATCTTGAGGATTTTGCTATCTGGGAGAAAGCTTTTCAGTCATTTTTTGAGCATCCCTTTGAAAAAGTCACCACCACCAGGTACTCAATATTTAGAATGGTTTGTATTATTTCGCACCATGTCTGCCTATCCACACACATGAAGGCTCAGCTGAAATGCTCTCCTCTCAGGAGACCGTTCCTCTCCCATGTCTATTCCTTAACCCTCATTACATCCTGTTTATATAAATCTTAAGTCCCTCTTAAGTGAGAGCAGGGGCTGCGTCTTAATCAGCTTTATCTCCCCACAGTGCTGAGCGAATGCCTTCAGCACATACAGCATCTGCTACTCTCCCTGAGACTGTCTTGTCCTCAGCCAGCCGTCAGTAGTTTTAGAAATGAAAGAACTAGGAACTTTATAACTATTATGCAACCCTGGACATGCTTTACAAGAATGATTTTTTTTTAACATTATTGAAGTTCTAACTTTTATAATTAGCAGTTACAAATCTGCCACAGCAGACTCCTGTGATCACAGAGCTAAATTATCTCCCATTTCACTCTGAAACTAAAGTACAAGATGACACCCATGCAGCCTGGTGTTTTGCATTTTCCCCTCGTTCCCATCTGGCCCCTGCCCACACTATGTGCTCTGGCTCCTCAGTTATCTTTTTATTTGTATGGTACAGAAATCTGCTTTTCCTAAAATGATACCACGACAGTTCCTACGTAATTTTCAAAACTGTCTATGTGGACTGACTTCGTGTCAATCAGAGAAGGAATCAATTTTTGTGGGAATGTTCAGTGCATGAAGCCTGGGGCGCCTGCCTCTGGTGTCTGTCTGTCAAAGACTCTCCCAACAGGATTTGTACGTTCTCACTCATTAGTAGTGGTAAGTATATAAAATGGCATTGAAGAGATCCTGCAGCCAAAACTTCCTGCTAAAAAATTACTGCTCTGGGAGAGAGAACCCAAGAGCTGGTATTTTTTGGTATTCTGTGGGGAAGAAACTACCACATGCGGTGGAATTTGGTTAAAATGGTAAATTTTATGTCACATATTTTACCACAAAAAAACCCCACATTTAAAAACTCCCCAAGCTCAAGGTCTAGTCTGAGGACAATCACTGTGAGTCCTATTGAAGGCCAACCACGTGGTTTTAAGAAGTGTCAAGACAGGTTACCTTGTAGCTCTCCTTTGCTGGATGCCAGCTCTTGCAGCCTTTCCAGTGCCGATGACGGGTCTCTCTTCTCAGCTTCGCCCAGCCCTGTCATTCATAGTAGACGAATGAGAAGTCCCAGAAACCTGTTCTGTTTGGGAAGGTTTTCTTTTGTTCTAGGCTTCGGTGGTTAACATGCTTGACAAA
The DNA here is from genome assembly GCF_000147115.1 of Myotis lucifugus. Lineage (NCBI taxonomy): Eukaryota > Metazoa > Chordata > Mammalia > Chiroptera > Vespertilionidae > Myotis > Myotis lucifugus. The sequence continues at coordinate 66,378 of NW_005871943.1, forward strand.
TTTAAGAGTCTCTCTATCTCTGTAGACCAATGCCAAAGAATTGTTTTCTGGATTCACTGTTAGCAGCTGAAACAAGCAAATACAATGACACATCAGAACACAGAGCTTATTCTAAACTCTTCAGTGATTCATCACTGAACAGATGAATATCAAGTACTTCCATATCAAGTACTTAAGTCTGGCATAGGGGACAGTAAAGAGCTTTTACTAGGAAGAGCTATTGCTCTGGCTGTCAAGTCATTTTCCACAAACCCTGTTCCAATACCCAGAAAAATTTCACCTAATGCATTCATTTATTACATTGAAAAACTGATGGGAATGTACCATGTGGCTCTTAATTCATTTGGAATTTCTTAGGGTAGAATAAATGCTTAGTGATTATCTTTTAGCACAGTGGTTCTCAACCTTCCTAATGCCGCGATCCTTTAATACAGTTCCTCATGTGGTGGTGACCCCCAATTTCATTGTTACAAATTGAACATAATTAAAGCATAGTGATTAATCACAAAAACAATATGTAATTATATGTGTTTTCCGATGGTCTTAGGCGACCCACAGGTTGAGAACCGCTGCTTTAGCATCTTTGTTCCATGCCACGTACTTTCTACTAGAAATTACTAGATCACTGCCAGGCAGACCAACATGGATTTATCAGTTAAAAACATTGGTAGTTCATAAAAATTGGGCTTTTGAAGAAGGAAAGCATCAAGAACTAAAAAGATAGTTTGCTATCAGGAGCAGCTTACCTCTTCATCTTCCCCTTTGGCAATGTAGGAAGTAAAGCCACCATATTCAGGCTCCCAGCCTTACAAGGGGAAACAAACAGCGGTCAGAAAGCTCTCACTGCAAGTGTCACCTGTGCTGCGTAGACCACTGATCCCATGCTGTGTGAACGGGGGATTGGGAGTCTAGTAGTAACCAACCCTATGACTTAGGAGCCTGAATTTACCATTCAATCAACACTAAAGAACTGAACACTAAGAACTAAGTGTAAAATTAAAGGACAATAACATAAAAGCTGTAGATCGGGGGCATTCTTGGAGAGCAAGTATGTATGGTTCAGTCCATCTCCCACACCCTGGTCACAGGTACAAATCCTACTTTGAGTTGGGAAGCTGAAATTCATGACCCCTAACGCTCCTCCCAACACTGAGCTCCTGTGATCTGAGATCCTGGACAAAGCACATAGTTCTGAACTGGTTCAGTTGGAGAAGGGCATGCAGGAAAGACTGCCCCCTAAAGCAAACAGTCACTGCTTCCCATCCTCCCTCCTACCTTCACAGCCACAGTAAAGAAGTAAGTCCAGGGCAAATTCAGTCTTGCTGTTGTCATGGATTAAAGTGTAGTGACCAGTCTGCCAACGCCTCAGTTCCCCCTGGCACGTGGGAACACTTGATTCTAAGAAAAAAGGAAAAGGTCAGAAAATCCTATATAATAAAAGCCTAATATGCAAATCTACTGAACAGCAGAACGACCGGTTGCTATGATGCGCACTGACCACCAGGGGGCAGACGCTCAATGTAGGAGCTGCCCCCAGCCTGCAGGCCCCAGGCCGGCCAAGGTGGGTGCCAGCAGGGGCCCCCCTGATCACCCTGCCAGTTGCCCCACAGATGGGCCCTGATCTCCAGCCAGGCCTAGGGACCGTACCTGTGCATGAATTTCGTGTACCGGGGCTCTAGTCGGAAAATAACCTTGATACCACTGCTAGATTGCAAGGGAATGACAATAATTTGTTTTTCTAAACATTCTGAAATTGACATTATTTTTTATATATATATTTTAAAAAACAAAATTAAAATGGTCAGGTCTGGGTATCTTACTGAATTAACACTGCTTAAGTTGCCTCAGCAACTTCATAGCTTTTATTAAAAAAAGCTTTTTAGCTTTCCTTTAAGATGCTAAACTTGGTAAACAGTGACCTTTCTCATTTACCTCTGTACTCCCCCCTGGCTCTGGCCAGGGCCTTGTACACAGCAGATGCACAATAACAGAATAAGCACCTTTTGGTTGCTAGTGTAAATTTTCTTCCAAGTTGCAGGTTCCCATAAAAGCGAAATAAAAAAGGAAAAAAAGTGGAGAAATACTTTGGTTTCTCTAAATATCTGTGGGGACCAAAGTGACAGTACGGCAGACTAAAGACCCTGAGTTATGTTGTGTGTGGTTAGCACCTCACACTGCTGGTCTCATTTCCACGGTATCCACCTCCCTCATCTTTGCTCTTCTGACTGCACAGGGCCCTTCTCAAGAAATCAGAATGGAAGCAGGGCAGGTAAACTGACCAGAGGAGCTGGGGAACAGACTTTCTGATTTGATTTCATAGGTGCCATAACATTTAAGCTGAATTTGTAGCTGCTCAGTTAATGCGGCCAAAATTCCCACAGAAGTGTTACCTCTTAAGTGTCTTGTATTTTTCTATCCTTACTTTTAATAATTCCTCCTCTCTATTAATCCAAGTTCCAAGTTTTTCGTAGTTTGTTATTGGTCATTAGCAGAAATAAGCTGCTCACCTTCCTCTCCTTTATATTCTTGTGTTGCAGAGTAATTTTAGGCAAAGCCAGTCATATCTCTCCCCACCATTTGTACTGATAAGATATACCAGCCGTTCCTCCCATCTGGAATGCTCTTCCTGCAGATTCTTCCTACCACTGAGATCGAGCTTAGCCGATAGCTCCCCAGACAGGCTTTCCCAGGTTGCCCATCACCTAAGAGGCCACTCTGCCATTCCACAGCACATAACCTTATTGAAATGATCTGTATAACGTGTCATTATTTGACGTTTTAGTTGTTGTATACAATTAATCTATCCTCACCTCGTATTTTTTTAAATATACTTTCATGGATTTCAGAGAGGGAGAGATAGAAATATCGATGATGAGAGAGAACATCTATTGGCTGCCTCCAGCATGCCCCCCCACTGGGGATCGAGCCCACAACCCGGGCATGTGCCCTGACCAGGAATCGAATCGCATGACCTCCTGGTTCACAGGTTGATACTCAACCACTGAGCCATGCTGGCTGGGCTGTCCTCTCCTTTTAGAATGTAAGCTTCAAGGACAGCAAGGACCTTGTCTGTGTTTTTTTCTCCAATTCCCAAAACAGGACCTAACCAACAGTAGATACTCAAGAAATGTTTGTTGAATGAATGACTGAATGGTGAGTGCTGACTGGAAAACCAGGACAAGTCATGACAACAGCTTACCTTCCTTGGCTTCGTTGTCCTCTGGCTCTGGGCCTGCCTGTTCATTGCTCTGCTGGCTGTTGTTGCTGGCAGCTGCCAGATTATCCTCTGGCTCCGAGGAGCTATAGCTCGTCCCTTCTTCAGTGCTCTCAGGAGCAGTGGCTGCTTCTCCCTCTTTTGTGCCCTCTGTCTCCTCTTCTTCGGAAGGGGCCAAGAAATGAAGTTTCAGGCCTGTGAAGTTGGACAGCAGCAAGAACAACGCCTCGGAGCGAAATAATGTCATGCAGTCCTGGAGAATGTTGGGAAGCGTGCTCTCCTCGGCTTTCTCATAAAACCTGGAAAGCAGCAATGGCAGTTTTCAGCAAAGCCACAGATGTAAAATTACTCATGGAATAAAAGCTGATTGTTAGCTTTGTGCCTCTCCCCCTCATTCTTGGCATAGTTTACTGAAGCACACATGACAACAGTGAGCTTTTGCTCAGGCCTGCTACTGGATGTCCCTGGGAACCAGATATCGTTAGGAAGTGAACCTTACAGACAGACAGGCAGGTGCCACATGCAGAAGCAAATGTTTTAGATGATGGGTTCTACCTTTTGTTAGGGGGCCCTCGGCTGTTCCATTTCACACCTCCTTTCTCCAATGCCTCACAGACCGCTGCAAATTTCTCGGGCTGGAAAATGAGCAAATAAAGAAGCAGTCAACAAATCTCCCCATGACCCCACCCTGGTCTTGCTGGTGTCGAAGCTCTGCAGAATCATCTGGCTGATTCTTAAAGGGGTCAGCTGACTCTCACCCCTTTCACACAACATTCCCGTCCTGATATGGTGAAGCCAGAGAAAAGATGGGATAAATCGTCAGGATGCTTTAGCCAAGAGACCCAAGTGTCCATTTGGACCATTTCCCTAAATAATTGTTTATCTTGTATCAGATTGCTCAACCTCTCAAACCCCTTCATTTATAAAATGAGGATCATAATACAGACTCTCTAATTCATAAGATGTGAGGGGGAAAAATTAAAGCAAAACAGTCAATGTCATTACAATGAAAATCTATAAGCAATATGGATTCTCTAGGCCTCAGCTCATTCCTTTCATTTAATCAACATTCTAAACTTAAAACGTTAAGTTCAGTACAAGAAGTAGGTTAACCTACTGAAATATTTTCCATAGGAGCTATGTACCTGCTTAATGCAGTTTTCCAAGGAGTGTTCTGAAAATAGTAGGCCTATCAGCAAAGTAGGCAAAGGATTCCAAAGCACGGTTTAGTTAAGCTGAATTACATAGGGTTTAAAGAAGTTTATTTTCTACAATACTTCTAAAATTCCTTAATACGCTATGTCAGCTATAAAATTCAGAGAGAGAGAGAGAGAGATAGAGAGAGAGAGAGAGAGAGAGAGAGAGAGAGAGAGAGAGAATATGTACTGTTTCAACCTTTTTCTCATGGAGGAATGGCTCTTGGGACTGTGATGCCATGGGACTCAGGGTCAACTGTGAATCAACACAGCAGTGACATGATCTTGTCTGGCCCTCACAACCCTTCAAGATGGACAAGGCAGGTTTAGAGCTCAGGGACTGAGTGATCTGGTCAGGCTAGTAAATCACAGAGCCAGGACACGAATATAAGGTCTCTGACTTCTGCTCTAGCTCTCTTCCCACTATAAAGTGCTGCTTCATCACTGTCAAACATTCATCAATAGGTGCTGATCAATTAGCAATCTGTCTCACTAAAAGTCCTAGTATGCACCATATTAATCAAGTGAATAGGAAGGGAACGACTCATAACTCCAGTGTAGAAGCTTCTCTACCTCTCCCTCTCTCCCCCTCTCTGTGTATCATTAAGATTCTAGAGAAATGGGGAATACCCAAGGGACTCTTAACCCACTAAGCACACAACTGATACCAGCGTTAGCTATTTACATCATTTCTATGTTTTATTTGAAGTAGAGGATAACATAAACATTCTAACCAGGCACAAAACCAAAACAAAAACTCTTGGTGATAACTATTCACCCACCCAAGAAGCAAGACTGCATGCCAAACAAGACCTGCTGGACAGGACATGCAGACCTACCTTAAGGAACTCCTTTAGGAGAATTTCAGACTGTTGTTCAAACTCTTCTTGAATTTGAATTTGGTAATCCATGTCCAGATAAGTAGGGTTGATCCACTCATACAAAATTTCATGCTTACAAAGAAGCAGCAGATGCAAAAGGTGAGTTAATTCCTATTGCTTTTGTTCTCACATCATTTCACAATAGTAAAATAATACATGCAAATACTAAATTTATAATTGTCTCCTTTTTAAATATCAAGTGCTGGGAAACTGCCTGAGAAGGACACCAGCCAAGTTTATCTAAGGAAAGTGGAAGGGCAAGCTCAAAGCCTGTTTTCATTATCAGGAATAGCCACTTTCGAAACCACAAAAACACCTAGTATGCTACAGCCGCTAAGATAAAAATCCGGCAGCAGGCACTTATCCTTACATCTCGCGGGATATGAGGGCTCCGAGGTATGGGAGGTTCAAAGTAGGTGGGAGGCCTGGTCAGTGAAGGACCATGAAACCAGCCGCTTATAGACAGACGTGACTTTTCTTCAGACAGGACTTCAGACACCTGAAAGGACAAAACCAACGCACATCAACCCAAAGAATGAGGAGGGAGGTTACCAGCCAAGGCACAGGAACTTCCAGATCCTTCACGCTAGGAGTGAAAACAGTCTGGCCAGCTAGGTCTAATGGGAAGGAGGGGCTATAAGGCATGAGCCTTAGTGCTCTATACAGCTGTGGCTTACAAGCTTTACCTGGTGAAAGGACACTGGAGACACTTCAAAGAAAACCAGTGTGTTCCACGAAGGGATAAGGGACTTGACAATCTGCTTTGGCTGGAAGTGTTCTGCACCAGGAGAGAACATACCCACAAACCAGTTAGCACTTCCCACTTCCAGGCCACCCCGTTTCACCCTGACAACCCTCAGATTTCTAAGTGTTTTTAAATGTACCCTTGTGATCCCCAAATACCACCCTTCCCGCTATTTCGCTCATACTTGCTAGTTCTGCCAGGTGACACCTGTTCCTCCTTACACCATCCATCTACTATTGGATGAGGGCTGAAAGCTTCCTGGAGGCAACCTCTGGGGTCAGTCATTACAATAAAAAACCCCGATGCCCAGCCAGCATGGCTCAGTGGTTGAGCATCGACCTATGAACCAGAAGGTCACAGTTCGATTCCTGGTCAGGGCACATGCCCAGGTTGTGGGCTCGATCCCTAGTGTGGGGCATGCAGGAGGCAGCCAATCAGTGATTCTCTCTCATCACTGATGTTTCTATCTCTCTTTTCCTCTCTGAAATCAATAAAAATATATTTATTAAGCAAACGATAAAACAACCTGATTTCCTGTCAAATGGACTGGTCCAGGCAGATTCACAGGCAGCTGTACATGGTCTCTGCTACCCTCCACGGTCTGTATTCAGACGCCAGGTCTGACTGCTCCTCATCTAAATCAACTCTAACTTATCTCTGGAGTGATCGTTATCTCAAGTACAACTCAGGGAGGCCGTTGTCAGGGCAGCATTCACTCCTCCTGCAGCAGCCACTGTAATCAATGGCTTCCATCTCCTTGGAGTGCAGACATAGTGCATAAGGATTGGGAAGTAGCTATGGGTGTTGAAGAGCATACGTGTGTCTTACCATCAACGTTGTACAGATCCAGGGTACCCCCCAAGCTCCTGTCCCAGGGAGGAACCAGGTAAAGGATGAAGGCGATCCGGCGCCCCTCCAGCTCATCATCGTGGCAGAGCAGGGCATCTGCAAGTTGAATGCACAGCTGCATGTCCCTGCGCAGACAAGGAGCAGCTGGGACCCGACCCTGCATTTGTCAAGCCTTCTGACATGCATCTGTAATGTCAGCTCCCCCAGCCTTACAATGACACTGACTTCTCTTTTATAATTATAGAAATAAAACTGCCAATTCTAAAAACACTGAAGAGCATGTATGTGGTTAGACACAGAGAGAATCACTAACAATATTTTTACATATTTCTTCCAATATTGTTTCTACATACGTGTTTGCTTTAGAAAAGAAATGGTATCCTCGGTGGTTGTTTTGTGGCCGGCTTTTTAAAAAATTACTACACGGCAAGAGTGTTTCCATATACGTTTCATCTCTTAATGGCTGCATAGTTATTTTACTCTATGGATTATGAATCACTCCCTCCCCCTTTAATCAATCTTCTATGTTACCTTGTTCCCATTTCTTATCTACTAATGTTTCAGTGGAAATTATTGCACAAAGATCTTTTTGTACTTGTTCCCATTCATTTCTCCAGTTAAACTTCTAAAACCCATGAGGTGGGGTTGAGCAAGGTGGGAGTCGTGCAGGGTGGGAGAGGAAGGTATGCTACAGTGAATAAATATATTAAAGATAATGTAACCCAGGTTTCTCAGTCGAAGGGAATTACAAATATGAAAAAGGAGAACACTAGAAGGAACCCTATGCAATGTATGATCCTGGACTGGATCCTTTTGCTGTAGAGCACCAAATAATGGAACTAACTGATTTTAATGGTTTATCAGTATCATGTAGGAGAATGCCCTTGTAGGAATTACTGAAGTTATTCACGGAGCATCACAACTGTAACCTACTTTCAAGTAAAACAGGAAAAAATAGGATTTGTACTATGTGTGCCACTTTTCTGTTAAGTTTGAAATTACTGCAAAATAAAAAGAAAAAATAAAGTTAAAAAATAATCACCTGATATGAGTCTTCATGTGTATCACTAAGTTATCCTTAAAAAGCTGTTGCTGCCCTAGCCAGTTTGGCTCACTGGATAGAGCGTCGGCCTGCAGACTGAAGGGTCCCGGGTTCAATTCCGGTCAAGAGCATGTACCTTGGTTGTGGGCACATCCCCAGAAGGGGGTGTGCAGGAGGCAGCTGATTGATGCTTCTCACTCATCGATGTTTCTAACTCTCTATCCCTCTCCCTTCCTCTCTGTAAAAAATCAATAAAATATATTAAAAAAAAAAAAAAAGCTGTTGCTAAGTTAAACTTCCCAGACAGGAGTTAAATCCAAGAAAAAACCACACACCACTTTTCCTTCTAGGCAAAATACCAAACATGTTTTCAAAAAGACACGTAGATGCTCAGAATGGGAGCTGGGAGGATGCACCCCAAACTGGTGACAATGGATACCTCTGAACAGTTTGGGGGGCGGGGGTTTGACAAAGAGCAGGTGAAGGGGACTATGAAGGTTTACGCTGTATATTTCTATATTGTTTGAATTTTTTTCCTTAAAGAGTATATTCACTTATTACCTTCAAACTTAAAAAGAAAAAATGACATTGAGGGAGGCATTTGTGCCTTAAGCAGTCTAAGAGGAGAGTTTACCACATCACCTCTGAGTTTCCCATATTGTTGGTATGTGGAAAGTGGGTGTGTTATCAGCATTTTTCTGAAAATATGGTCAATAGCTTTCATCATATTCCCAAAGAGAACCACTGCCTTACACCTTCCAATATGAGGGGCATTTCTGTATATGAGCCAGGTCAGATCTTCCTTATTAAGATCCTAATGATATACAGGGACACAGTCCAGGTTTTGATACACTGACACCATCTCTCTTTCTACCATTGTTTAGATAAGGCCTTTAAATCTTACGGACATCAGGGCTTTATCTTACCTGAGAATTCATATTTAGCACAGGACATGTCAATGGTTGATTCCAGGTCAATCTTGGAAATGTCAGAAAGCCAAGCCCGGAAATCTTCAAAGAGAATTTTCCTAGAAATGCAAACAAGATAACTTGTGATGTCACAGTGTGGCCTACATTTGGGTAAACTGTTTTTTCCTGGAGGTTGCTGTGTCTTCAAGAGATCTATTCCCCAGAGTCTCCTTCACTTTAACTTGCATAGTTTAGGGCTAATGTTCCCAGAGCACACCCTTAATAACTTGCTGAGGATAAATTTGTATAAGTAGAATCACACTACAAAAAGAGAAAGCCTAATTTGAAGGGCTTTGGTACATCTTTCAAAACCACTTCTAAGAAAGACTGCAGCAGAGTCTAAAGGTATCTATATTTCTGTCAACACGGGAGTTTTTGTTTTTAATATTTGCTAACCTAATATGTGAATGGTAACCTCAGTGTTAATTTGTTTCCTTGACTACTCACAAAGCTGAACATTTTAACCCTGAGAATTTGGACCCTGGGATCAGAGAGACTCAGGCTTGTATCTTAGCTCCCTCGATTTTTACCGAAGTGGCCTTGAAGAAGTTACTTAATTTCCCACAGAGAAGGCTGTTTCCTCCTCTACAAAATAGGATAATCCGTCCACAGAGATTTAAGACATAACATTTTAAAGCATTTACTAGCCAGCCTGGCACATAGTACGCACCCCCAACAAATCTGATCACTTGTTTACCTTAAAGCACAGATGTGAGGCTCTTTTCTCTTCTTCAAATCGTCAGACTTGATCATGAAAAGAGAAAAAAAAAAGGATTTCCTTCATACATGAGTCACAACATCAAGGCAAGGCCCCTCCAAGGCAAACCCAATCTAAAACCTCAAGTATAAAGGTACTAATTTTTTTGTAAATAAGTTTCTGAAGTGGAAGAACTAATGGGAAAAGTAATAAATACCTGCTGGAACTTATATAAATCATTATACTTTTCATGGAAGTCCAAGCTCAAAAGCTCCTTCTGAAGCCCTTCCAAGAAGTTTTGACTTGGGATGAAGTTTGGGATCACGCAATGAGGAAAGGGGTCCATGTCCATGATAATGGCTTCTGTTGGGAAGAAAACATTACGGCTTATTTTTCTTTTGTATTTTTGACCCCTGAGTAGCATAATACAGAGAATTCAAAAGGGGATGGTCATGAATTTTCCGGAATCTAATACCTAAAGTCTCAGATTTGGGGGATGATAAATATTCCCTTTTTTTCTTTACCCACCCAACACTACTTTTTAGTGATACTGCGCTTAAAATAAGAGGCCTTAAAATGAGTACAATGATATTACTAAGGTAAAGTTCCTGCTCTTGGGGGGCGGGAGGGTTCGTTTAATGTTTACTTGTTGAATATATTTTAAAGTCTTAATTTACCCCCCCCCCCCCCATTCAAAATGAGAGTAGCAAATTAAAAATGAGAATAGCAATACTGGCTGGCAATTTTCCTCAACCCTTTTTCTTTTCCTAAGTTACTGTCTAAGGTAGTTAGAACATACATACTTTGTGTTGTTTTTTTTTTTTAAAAAAACCAGTTCAGGTATAACCCCTTCTAATTCACTTTCCCCACTGCCTCTGGTGGGTTAGATTATGTACCCACCTAACAATCACCACCAACCACCAAGCGCCAAGCACAGTGGTGCTTTGCATGCAGTATCTCATTTAATTTTCCCTACACCATGCTAAGGCAGACACGATCACGGTCTCCATGCCACAGATGAGGACATTGAGAAATACTGCGTGTACAGACCTTGCACTTTAAACACTGAGCTATCATGTCTCTCTTTTCTTTTCTAATTATGCGGGCATCCTGGTATAGTTAACAACAGAGTTGGCAGGAACCAGGCCCAGGATGCCAGCCAGCTTGCGGCTGCTGTTCTCCCAGCAGTGTAACACTTACCTAGGTACGAGGCCACCTAGGCAGCTGCCTACGGCTGGGGCTATCCCTTTCCAGGTGCATTCAGAGCCCCCGGGGCTCACCGCTTCAAAGCACTTCACCAAAAACAAAAGTCATGCAAACTTTAGAAGGGAAAGCATGATGCATCGAGCGGAGTTCTTATGCTATAAGGCAGTGGTTCTCAACCTTCCTAATGCCGCGATCCTTTAATACAGTTCCTCATGTTGTGGTGACCCCCAACCATAAAATTATTTTCGTTGCTACTTCATCACTGTAATGTTGCTACTGTTATGAATCGTCATGTAAATATCTGATATGCAGGATGTATTTTCACTGTTACAAATTGAACATAATTAAAGCATTGTGATTAATCACAAAAACAATATGTAGTTATATATGTGTTTTCCGATGGTCTTAGGCGACCCCTGTGAAAGGGTCGTTGGACCCCCAAAAGGGTCGAGACCCATAGGTTGAGAACCGCTGCTGTAAGGCGATATATGACGGCTCAGGTTGGAACCGTTCATGGTAACCCACAACACACTTGACTTTCATAGGTCACGTGGTTTGATCTATTATCTATCTTATCTATTCTACTATCTATCATCTATCTATCTATCTATCTATCTATCTATCTATCTATCTATCTATCTATCTATCTATCTATTCATCTACCTACCTACCTACCTACCTACCTACCTACCTACCTACCTACCTACCTACCTATCATCTAAAACCCTAATATGCAAATCGACCGAACTGCAAAAGGACTGCTCGCGCGCACTGACCACCAGGGGGCAGACGCTCAAGGCAGGAGCTGCCCCCAGCCCACAGGCCCCGACCAAGGCAGGAGCGAGCGGGGCATAAACAACCGAGTACGTTCCGGTGCCGGCTGCTAGTCGCTCAGATGCTCTGGCTGCACTGTCATGGGACCACCGAGCATTACCTTCAGAGGAAAACATCACCTAAACCACCCAAATATGTGTCCAAATGTTTACTGGTCCTTCCTCGGAAACATTTATTGACACAGACATGCGTTCGCTTACTCGTCTCGTTCAACATCTTTCCGAGGTAAACACCATTTAGCTACCCTATTTTACACAGCAAGGAGCTGAAATTTTAAAAAATTGAACCCACTGACAACCAGTCGAGGGATTCCAGAATTCAAGTAGTCATCTTTGGTTCCAGAATCCAACTCAGAACGCTCCCGCCCTCCACTTCCCCAAACTCTCCGACCTACATGTCCGCCTCTTCTCGGGCTTCCAGATCCACACTGACCTCGCAATGAAAGCGGGGCAGCAGGCCAGGCAGGAGGGACGGAGGCGCCGAAGTCACGCTCTCTCTAATGCCCTCTACCCTGGCGGCCCCGCTGCCCCGGGCTCGCTCGAGCGCCAGGGCTTTCAGAGGCCCCAGATCCCGCGCGGTGGCTCCCCCCTCACAGCACCCGGTTACCGTGACTGAACGGCGTCCTGCAGCTCCAGGCCTCAGCCACCTGCTTCTTCAAGACTTCCTCCGTGACCGCGTCCGAAAACTCCACCATCACCTCCTTCTTTCTCTTCTTCCCCATCCGGTCCGGGTTAGGATCAGGGGGCCGTTTCCCATTCATCTCCTCAGAAGCTGCAGACCCACGCCACACACACCAAGCGGCTCACGGAGACTACAACTCCCAGAATGCACTCTTTCACAGCGCCACCCAATAGGAAGCGTCGAAGCAAGAGGAGGCGGAACCCATACCTGATCTACCAATGGGAGCTCAAGATATTGCGACATCCCACCAGCCGCCGGTCCAGTGGTTGCTCGGCCTATCTGGCTCCCGCCTCTCTACTTCCTGCCGCCCGAGGCTCTGGATGCACTTCCGGCGGGCGTCCGCCTCCTCTAGCGCTCTCACGTTAATGGCGGGCCGCGGCTGCTGATTGGGACGCCGACAACCGCTGCCCGCACCCGGGAAGTCTCCCTGCCCTCTCCCCGCTTTCCGCTCGCCACCAGTCCTCGCCAGCATGTCCGTGGTGCCGCCCAATCGCTCGCAAACCGGCTGGCCGCGGGGGGTCAACCAGTTCGGCAACAAGTACATCCAGCAGACCAAGCCCCTCACCTTGGAGCGCACCATCAACCTGTAAGTACGGCCTGGCCAGCCCGAGCCGCCTTCCCGTCCGGAGTTCTCCGGCCGGCGCGTCCCGGTCCTCGCAGGCTCCGTGCCTCCCCGCCTCCCCACCACCCCACTCCCGCTGGCGAGTGCGCGCCTTTACCCCCTGCAGGCCCCTTCCTCGTTCGCCAGCGCGATCCTGTCCCACTTGAGAGGGTTTTTCTTCTTCCGGAGGAAGGCTGGTTCCCAGGCGCCTGTATCCATGGGAAGAACGCTAGTTTGCTTTGAATTCATCCTTTCCTCCACCTCCCCACAGATAACCCGCAAAATATGGTGTCTATCTTTCTAACAGTTTTCGAGATCTAGCTCTAACGCAGTGGTTCTCAACCTTCTGACCCTTTAAATACAGTTCCTCATGTGACCCAACCATAAAATTATTTTCGTAGCTACTTCATCACTGTAATGTTGCTACTGTTATGAATCGTCATGTAAATATCTGATATGCAGGATGGTCTTAGGCGACCCCTGTGAAAGGGTCGTTGGACCACCAAAGGGGTCGCAACCCACAGGTTGAGAACCACTGCTAACGCGTAGCGTTAGTTGTGTTTTTTTTTTTCCTAATAAAACGGCTGTTTTGCATTCCAGCTCATGCACACACATTTCATTCGTGGGCTCGGGGCTCTCTGGCCGGCCCGGTGCATTCACATAAGTCTTCTCTGCCGCAGCGAGAGCATCCAGCCGCTCGGGAGGGTGGGTGCGGGGACGGTTGGGCTTGCAGTCCCTGGAGGAGTCTATAATGCTACCCCCGGGAACCCTGGGGTTGTAGCTGCGTTTTGTCATCTGCACCTTTCCGTGTGAGCACTTCAAGCCATTGCCTTTCGAGGCCACTCTCGCTAGGAATCTCGCCGTGGCAGGTCCTTGGCCGTGGGCTGTGTCTCACTCAAGAAATTGCCCTGAGAGTTTGTGAGGCGCTGCGATGCTGGCCTGCATGGAGGACATGGCCACTTAATTCTGGTCGGTGTTTAAAAGGGGCAAGGGTTTGCCCTGGGTGTGCGGCTCCTCAGTAGGTTGAGCATCCTCCATTGCACCAGAAGGTCTCCGGTAAAAACATACTTTTTAAAAAAAAAGGTGCAAGGATTTTCTGATATTGGTGTTTTTTTTTAAAAAAATATTTTACTGATTTTTTACAGAGAGGAGGGGAGAGGGATAGAGGGTTAGAAACATCGATGAGAGAGAAGCATCGATCAGCTGCCTCCTGCACACCCCCTATTGGAGATGTGCCTGCAACCAAGGTACATGCCCTTGATTGGAATCGAACCTGGGACCCTTCAGTCCCCAGGCTGACGCTCTATCCAGTGAGCCAAACCAGCCAGGGCTGATATTGGTGTTTTGATAGACACCTTAGATGTTTTCTCTGTTTTATGTTCAAATCAATGAATTTCCCTCCCTCAGAAGCGAATTGAAATTGAAAAGATGGTTATTGTTTTATTTGGCAAAACAGATGCTTGCTTGGAAATGTAGATAATAAAACTTTGGGGCTTATGAAATCTGGAATTGGTAGATAGTTGCGTCTATTCAAGTGAATAGCTATTACATTAACATCATATATTTTCATTGCATAGCACTGCTTTTAAGAATCCTCATAAGATTCCCATGTCGTGGGAAAGGCAAATGCTCCCCTTTTAAACAATGTGAAAGCACAGCCTGTAGTGGTGATTAGAACCAGGACTCAGTTTTCCCTTGGTTTGCCTTGATTATTGGATCAATTTGCACTAAGCCCTTATGTAGAATTAACTTGGTGAAAATGCTTTAATCTTTGCCCCATTAAAGTTATGGGTTGATGGATTTACAGTTCTTTTCCTCTCCTATATAAATACAGTATTCAGAAATAATCGTGTTGTAAATCAATTCATGTGTGAGTAAAGTTATAAGTTGAAGTCCTTTCCTTCCCCCGCCTCCCGAAATAGATATTTTAATTGATTTCAGACAGGAAGAGAGAGGGATAGAAGCATCAATGATGAGAGATAATCATTGATCGACTGCCTCCGCATGCCCCCCACTGGGAATTGAGCCCATAACCCTAGGCATGTGCCCTGACCAGGAATCAAACCCTGACCTCCACTGAGCCATCATGGCTGGGCTCAAACTAACTTTTTAAGTTTGGCAACCCCTTTCAAGAATAGCAGAGTGGATTAGTTACGTAGTTACTGACTTCATGTAAAGGTATTTTTATAGAATAGATAGATACCTTGGGGATGGACAATGTGGTCAAAGCATTCTGACTCAGGGGCTTAGAACCAGGGGCTTCTTACTATAAGTCTCATGATTGAGGGGTTATAAGGTGATATGTTTGATAAAAATGGTATTTTTAAGGAAAAATTTGATCTTTGCTAGGCAAGATGAAAACCGTCTTTAACAACATGAGCCATATTTTGATAAAGAAGGAGAGAATATTCAGATTGGGTAGAAGATAATGAATGAAGAGAAGGGAAGAATAAGGATAATGAATGAAATAAATGCAGAAGGCTAAAAGGTTTTAGAGGGGAAAGAAAAGTTCATCTAAAGAGGAAAGGGTTATGGTACTAAAAATGTCTGAGGGTACTTGACTGGGAGAAGTAGAAAAAACAGAAGAGATGATGGAAGTAGTAGCTCAACTTTTAGACAAAAGAGATTAGCCATTTAAGCTAATAGGATTCATACAATTTCTGATTACCTGTCAGAGGAGCCCAAAGGGACATTAACCAGCTTGGCAATGCTATGGTACTAGCCACAACCTAAAACCAGAGGATTACCAGATGTCCAGATAACTGAGCATTTAAGGGCCTTACGGATAGTGGCATATATGCTTAATCTAATGGAAGCTCGAGCTTCAGAGTTCCAAGATCTGGATTCCAGTCTCTGCTGTTTCATGAACTAGTTGTGTAACTGGACAAGTCCTATGTCTCTGAGTACAGTATATATTCACTATTTACCGTATACATGTTATATATGTGTACGTATGTATATGTGTATGGTTGGTATCTATGCTGGTAAATTATGGTCTCCAGTTCTCATGTGTAATGTTTGTCTTTGGATCACAGGTACCCTCTTACCAATTATACTTTTGGTACAAAAGAGCCCCTCTATGAGAAGGACAGCTCTGTTGCAGCCAGATTTCAACGCATGAGGGAGGAATTTGATAAAATTGGGATGAGGAGGACTGTAGAAGGGGTTCTGATTGTACATGAGCACCGACTACCCCATGTGCTACTGCTACAGCTGGGAACAACTTTCTTCAAACTGTAAGTGTTGTTGGAAATTAACAGCAAGACAGCTTTTAATAAGGTTGCTGTTTTATGCAGCTTTGGAATATAGTATTCACTCAACAAACATGGCTGTTCATGGAGTCTTTAGAAAAAGAAAAATCACAATTAATTTTTCTTCAGGGCAATGCTCACTTATTGCCTAACTAGAAATCCACATGTCTCTGTATATTGTTGATATTAATGACTGAGCTTGATAGGGGCCCTGTTAAACAAATTGGTCCAAGTTCTATGACTAGAAGTCATTGCAGCATCGCTAAGAACAATGGATATTATTTCTTAGGATGAATAGTGTTTCCTATTCTTGAAATGGCTTACATTTTTATGGATAAATTTTTAGTTTTACCATTTAAGCTTATAAATTTCTTGATATGCATTTAGTTCACAACTATTTGACCAGATTGTACCAAAAGAGAGGTCTCAAATATTTAGGTTGGCGTTCTGGAAAAATGCCCCATTCTTCAGACTACAAGAATGTGGTTCATTGCTCTGTGGCTGTTTCTATACTTCACTCTCGCTAAATAGCTTCCAGAGAAAAGAGATTGGGATGGACTGACGGTCAGCAATTACGTAATGTTTACATTATGCTACATATTTTGTTTGTTTAAAATTAGGGTTTGTGTACTGTTAGTCTGGTGAATTAACGTGAATTCAGCTTTTTATTTCTAGCATATTCTTCCCCTTCACTTTGATTGCCTCATCATGTGACACTGGAATATGTGTCCTGTTCAGTTACTTGATAGAAATAACTATTACTGTCTTCTTCCTATTATCCCAAAATTGTATTGAGTTGAAAGCTGAAATTCTTAACCTTTATGCAGACCTGGTGGTGAACTTAACCCAGGAGAAGACGAAGTTGAAGGACTAAAACGCTTAATGACAGAGGTATTTTTCTATTTAACCACTTGGACGGTTATATTATTGCCCTTGTTAATACCACCCACTTACTAGATAATTAGGCTTTTTATGTCTTGTGAAAGGATAAGTTTATTTTGATTACTTTTCAATAAATAAAACTTAAATCCCAGAGTGTTAGTGTGTACAATGTTTATTTTCCAGAAGTTGAACTTATACTTACTTTTATTTTTTTCCTTGAAGTGTTTATGTAATAGTAATGATTAACAAAGGCCAATATTGATTGGGCACTTACTGTGCTATCCTAAGTGTTTTACATACAATAACTTCTTTAGTTATCACAGCAGCCCTAGGAAGTAGGTATTATTATTAACTCCATTTTACTGATAAGAAAATTGGGGCACAGAGAGTTCAAGTAACTTGTTGATGTTATACATCTAGTAGGTCTTGACTCTGGAGCTCTGAATGCAGGTAGTTTTGTTCCATGGCCTCTGTAGGATTTTGAATGCTTTTAAAAATAGAGGCAAATAACAGGGTAAAACAGCTAAGAGTTGAGAGTTATAGCCAGTGGGTAGAGTGGGACAGGGAACTGCTCTTTGTTGTTATGAAACTTTTAGAACCATTTTTGACTAATTAAAATGTAGACTACAGCTTTGATTAAAACAATATAAGTTTAATGTTTTACAGAATCCAAAAAGGAAAATTTTGAATTTTGCACACTTCTTTTTATAACTTGGTCAGATGGGTGACTTACAGAAGCCATAGTTGATTTTATAAAAACTATTGTATAGCATTGGCTGATATGGGTAATTGATTATCTTTGGTTTTTTTAAAGTATAGTCAGGGTATAACAATATTTGTT
Organism: Myotis lucifugus; assembly: GCF_000147115.1. Taxonomy (NCBI): domain Eukaryota; kingdom Metazoa; phylum Chordata; class Mammalia; order Chiroptera; family Vespertilionidae; genus Myotis; species Myotis lucifugus. The sequence continues at coordinate 84,266 of NW_005871943.1, forward strand.
GGATTCTCTCTGTTTATGTCAATGCTAGATTGCCAGTTTTGAACTAATAGTGTATGTCTTGGGCAGGGTGACACATACAGTAATAAATAAGAAATTATAGAAAGGAAGCCCATATGGAAAGTATGTATCTATTAGGAGTGCTGCCAAAAAAAATCTCTTCATTGAAGAAGAGTGTATGGGCATGTATGTTTTATTGCTTACTGGCTGTATCATTTCTTTTCTGACAGATACTAGGTCGTCAAGATGGAGTCCTGCAAGACTGGGTCATTGATGACTGCATTGGTAACTGGTGGAGACCAAATTTTGAACCTCCTCAGGTCAGTGTTCAGTTGTATTTGCTGGGCATTTGGGGAAGTAGGAAACGGGTTTAATTCCAGCCATTTAAAAAGATCATAGTAAAAAAATAAGTAAGATAAAATAAAAAGATCATAGTAGACTTTGACTTGAAATTTCCTTTTTTACCCTTCTTAATTGAAATGAAAAATTTTAATTCTGAGCATTTTTTCTTTTAAAAGAAAATTTCAAATCTATACAAAAGTACAGAAAATAGAGTAAATATGTCCTTTACCTGTCATCCACCTTCAGCGGTTAACAACTGAGATTGTTTGGAAGCAAATCCTCGATATAATCTCAATAGTAAATTTTCCAGTATGTGTCTCTAAAAGATAAGGATTTTTTAAAATAATAAAAAATTCCATAATGTCATTAAATGTAGTCACTGTTCACATATTCCTTATAGTTTCAAATTTTATTGTTACTTTGTTTATTTTATTTAGGATAATCTCTTAAGAATTTTTTACATCTACAAGTTGGTTCCCTGTCTTTTTTTATTTTTTATTTTTTTAGAGAGAGAGAGAGACATGATTTGTTCTTCCAGTCATTTATGCATTCATTGGATAATTCTTGTGTGTGCCCTGATCAGGAATTGAGCTTGCAACCTTGGCGTATTGGGACAACACTCTAACCAACTGAGTTATCCCGCCAGAGCCCCTGTCTTTCTTTTTCCCCCTTGTAATGTGTAATGTAGTGTTTCCATTGCTGATTGCATTCCCTGTTGTCATTGAACATGTCTAACTCTTTATCCTCTCCTGTAAATTGATAGATCAATAGATTAAATTTGGGCTCACTTTTTTGGGAGGCGAGTACAAGGCTTGCTAAAGGAGATAATATTGTTTATTTATTGTTGCCTAATCTATTACCACAAAACTTAGCAGTCTAAAACAGCAAACATTTATTATCTTAGTTTCTCAGGGTCAGGCATCTGGGAGTGCTTAGCTGGGTGTTTCTGGCTCATGGTCTCTTGTGAAATTTTGGTCACGTCGTCAGCTGGGATTGCGTCATCTCAAGGCTGAACTGAGGCTTACGGATCTGATCCCAAGCTCACACGTGTGATTCTTAGCAGACCTCTCAGTTCTTCTGGGCTGTAGGACTGAAGGCCTCAGCTCGTTCTTGGCTGTTGACCTAACCCCTTCCTCAGTTGCCATGAGAGCATCCCCATAGGGCAACTCCCAGTAAGACAGCTGGCTTCCCCCAGTGTGTGAGCCTCAAGATGGAGACTTGGACAGAAAGAGTGCCCAAGTAGGAAGCTACAGTCTGTTATAAACTAATATTGGTGGTGACATACTATGAGTTCTACTCATACTGTCAGTCACACAAACCCACATAGTACATTGTGGGAGGCAACTACACAGAGGTGTGGATCCCAGGAAGGAGACTGGGACCTTTGGGAGTCATTTTGGAGGTTGGCTATCAAGGGTGGTATTGTGAACTTTTATCAGGAATGTTGTAATGTCTGGTTGTCTCCTTTGTAATGTTATTAGCTCATTAATAACAAGTCCTGGATCTTTTCATTTCATTGGTATTCTGATCCTTAAATAAAGAGAAACTTCCCATCAAGTACTTGTTTACCCTGAAGTTTAGTTTGTGTAGGAAAGAATAGATACTTGCAGTTGGATCCTGAATTCTTTTGGCTAGGCTCTATGACTTTAATAGCTTCTTTGCATGGCAAGACATCCCAGGTCAAGAATTTCTCAAGATGTTGGCCTATCTAAAGATTGTTCTGTCTCTCCTCTTCCTTCTGACTTCCCAATAGAGCTGAGGGATAGGAAGATAAGGTGCGATGGAAGCTGGTGCTAGTGCTCACTACCTGAGAATTGTGTTGGCTTTAAGAAAGTAGAATTTCATCTGGAAATGAATGAAGTTCCTGGTCAAAAGATGCACAGAACAATTACTGTAAACTTTTTTTTGAACATTCCTAGATCTAACTGGAAAATGCTCAGTCAGAACCCAAAAGTTCTCCAGGCTCCTTTCTGAATAGTCTTATTCATGTCCCCTACCATGGTCCTAGGACAATTCCCTTAATTTACTAAACCCTAGTGTCGGCTCTGCTAGTGTATAACATAAGGGTTGTGTTTTTAGCAAACTTGGGGTATTGATTAGGTGTCAAAGGGAAAAGAGCACCCACCATCTTTGTATCTCTGTCTTTTTGTAAAGCACAATTGACTTAAACACCAAGATGAAGACTAGAGAAAAAGGCCTAAAAGAAAAGGAGCACATCAGGGTTCTAGAAAATTTAACTTAATAATGATATTTGTAGGAAAAACAAACAACTTTTAAAAAAAGCAACCAAATATTAGACTTAATTGTGTTGTAAATTTCTCAAGCTGTAAATCCTGTGTCTACCTATTTGTCTTGAGTGGTTGAGTAGTTCACTATTTGTTGTTTTATGTTTATTAAAGCATTTCTTTATTAGTACATCTGTTAGGTACTAGATCCTGGTAAAGAGAAGACTAGAAAGGATTCTAATTCTCTCAGCAGCACTGTATTGGGGGATAAACATGTAAAGAAATAAATGAAGTTACAGGATATGTGTTAAAATAAAATTATGTTGGGGTTGTGAGGAACTTGGTCTTAGAGGGTTGATATTTGGGCTTAATGTGTAAAATGGGAGTTGATAGAGGCATGGAGGTATAAACGGAAGATTTGGCAACAACCAATTATTCTCTTGTTATTTTAGTATCCATATATTCCTGCACATATTACAAAACCGAAGGAACATAAGAAGTTGTTTTTGGTTCAACTTCAAGAGAAAGGTAAGTTATTTTGTTTTTGAATGCAGCCATTTAAAAACTTTTATAGAGTAATTTCAAGGATACTTCTGTTTGTCTTCAAGTTCCTTGAGTTTTTTAAAAACACAAAGCAAGTTTATATAGAACTACCTAGTTTTTCTCATAGATATGCCAGTCATATACTATTGGGGAGAAAGTAAGTTTATTTATTTTTAAAATAAATAATATTTTTATTGATTTCAGAGAGGAAGAGAGAGATAGAAACATCGATGAGAGAAATCATTGATTGGTTGCCTCCTGCATGCCCCCCCCAACTGGGGATCGAGCCTGCAGCCCAGGCATGTGCCCTTGACCGGAATCGAACCTGGGACCCTTCAGTCCACAGGCTGACACTCTATCCACTGAGCCAAACCAGCTAGGGCGAGAAAGTAAGTTTAACTAGACCCTCAAGTACCAGATGATTTGTTTTTAAAAAAATAGCATCTTTAGGCTTGTGCATTTAAACAAATAATTATCCCATTTCTTATAATATTCTTAAAGGGGAATCCAAATAAATTACAAATTACTTCTCCCCTTCCTCTCAGGGCCAGAACTTATATAAGGTGCTCTTGGTTGTTAATAGCATGGATCTCTTTAAGTCAGTTTCAAAGCTCTCACTATGAATTTGCTTAAAAGACAGAACCAAAATGTATTGAGATTATCTTTTTCCACAAATGTTTTTCAAATGTAAAATTGGTTATTACAAATGAAGTGGAAACTGATTATATAAGAAATTAGAGAAAATGAGTACTACTTTGTTTTATTTTAGCCTTGTTTGCAGTCCCTAAAAATTACAAGCTGGTAGCCGCACCGTTGTTTGAATTGTATGACAACGCACCAGGATATGGACCCATCATTTCTAGTCTCCCTCAGCTTTTGAGCAGGTATGGAATGTTGAACATTTGTGGTTGATTTGACTAAGCTGCCAGATTTAAAATACTCCGAGCCACTTGAGAAGGGATAGTTCATGAATTTTGGTCTTTAAGGAAGTTAAGACAGTAGATGTACCCTTACATCATGTGCAAGCCATAGATTAAACATGACTGACCAAAAGTGGCCCTAACGTGTGGCCTGACGTGGTATTTGTGTAACTGCTCTTCCCCAAATTTGATACTCTGTACAGTTAAGTTTGAAGTCTTCATTCAAAGAAGCCATGGAAAAATTGTAGTCAGCAATGTACAATACAAAGAGAGTTACCTACATAAAAATGTGGGGATTGAATCTCTTGGTGTAATATATTCTTTTTCCTTTCTGGAACTGTATTTAGGCCCAAATTGGGGGCATATGGGATTACGTCCTGGATTTTTACATGGAATTAGATATATATATATATATTTTCAGAGTGATGAGGAATGCATTTTTTTTTTAAAGTTGACTCATAGTGGTTGAACTTAGAGCCAACCATAGCTAGGAATTGCAGAATAGCATGGTGGTTAGAATACAGATTCTGTGGTCAGTGTTTGGAGTTGATTTCCACCTTCAATACTTCCTGACAGTTTGGCCACGACAAATGGTTATACATACCTATTTGCCTCGTTATTCATCTGTAAATGGTGGTCCCCACTTCATAGAATTGCGAGAAACAGTGAAATAACACACGTAAAGTGCTTATAATAATGCCAGGCACCTGGTAAGTGCTTACTAAACGTTAATTTAGAAACAATTCCAGTCATCATCTTGCCTTCTATTAAAGCTTCTTGAGTAGAATTGGGCTTTCTGTTTTGTTACACTAATCAAACTTCATCTTTTACTCCTCTGCTTTGGTTGAAAAATGGGATATGAAAAAAAGTCATATTATTCATTTATTTAAATACCACCTATCAGGCCAGGAACTGTGCTGAGTGGTCAGAATACAATGAAGTGTAAAATCTTTTCCTTCCCTCAGGGAACCTATTAGTGGATAGTTAATCAAATTTAGACTCTTTTATTATTATTATTGTAAGTTTCAATAACACTGTTATTTAATGTGTAAGATGTGGCGGGTGAGAGAAAAGTGTGTCTCGGTGTAGAAAATGCCAAAAATGTCAGGGGAGGGTTGAAATGTCCAAATTTTTTTTATCATCTAAGGCAGTAGTCGCCAACCTTTCAGACCTCATGGACCACCCCACTGGTTGGCGACCACTGATCTAAGGCAGTGATTTTTCAACCAGTGTGCTGCAGAATTCTTAAAACTTGCAATACCTGACTACTTAGTTAGGGGCACTGACCTCTTTTCCCTTAGATTGTCAAATAAAAAAGTGACAGCCAACACAGTAGCCATCTGGTGTGAATAAATCAAAATTATACCTATTTTTATTTTGGTCAGATCAGCAAAAATATATTTTTTGGTGTGCTGCAGAATTTTAGTGGTTAGCTTACATGTGCCATCAGATGAAGGAGGTTGAAAATTGCTGATCTAAGGTAGAAACTATGTAAAGGATATTGTTTTTAATAAAGCTGTTGTTCTTTTTAAAATTCAGGTTCAATTTTATATACAACTGAATTCCTGCACAGTGGAGAAGTAAAAGAAGCCGTCTCTGTGAGCACAGCTCTGCACAGTCTAGAAAAAACATGGTAGAAGAGGTTTTTTGTTTCTCTTTCCCACCCCCTAAATTGCCACCTGCTTTCTATTGTTTGAATAGTAACATTGATATGAAGAACCTAGATAGTGGTGTAAACATACGTGATAATGTTTAATTTGCTTTTGTTTCTACTCATACGTTTTTGTACATTAAAAAAAGTGGACTTCTTTCTATTTGTATTTTTTTTTAATTTCACATTAAACTTGTAAAATTCTTACAGGTGAGGATCGTGTTTTTCTCCCCCCTTAGGCTGGTGTGTGTTCAGAGACAATGGCAGGTTTAGGTCAATGAAGTTGATGGGACCCTTGTTTGGGTACCACTCTTGAGGGTACACTCCAAGGCCGTGTTAGAGATCTTTGTGATGAGGATCTTCTGTTACTTTTGGGAACTAGATTGGCTTGAATGAGTCCAAGGTGCAAATCCCGTACCAAACTTTACACTCTGATGCATTGTATTACAGCAGAATTCCCAGTATGTTATTGACTGGGGTACATTTTATACTGATTGAGCCAGACCTTACTTTATAAACAATGGACCTTAAACATAAGGGAAACCATTAAAATGGGGCAGGTTTGGGAAAGTCATGGGGAGTGGTATAAAAAGAGATGGATCTAGAGCTCATTTAGAGTTTTTCACATAATCAGGGTATTAATTATTTGTGCTGTTCTGAATTTGTGTCTTGGTTATTCTTAGGGCCATGGTAAAGTGGCAGTCTGTGAAGGAAGTTTATGAAAGTGAATGAGTTAGGTTTTGAACTCTTGGATTGCAAAGTTAGTTATTTCAATTAACTTGAAGTTGTATCCACAGAGGTGAAAATTTGATTTTAGCAACTGACCCAGTGGAGAAGTAATATTTCAAAGTAATGTTGGAATAATCTGAAATCTAAGGACAGGATAAGGAATAGATGTTTGTCAGCCTAAGAGAAAAACAACAAATTTTAAAAACTTTAAAAAATACTGCTAAATTAATGTCAGATTTAAAGGAATAAAAAAAAAAACAAATCTTAGGGCAGTTTGCTGGCTGTGCCATTGTTTAATGGTTAAAATATATTGTGTATGCCTTATTACACACTTATTTACTGCAGGCTTAATGTAAAGGAAATCTTGCAAGATACAGCTATTAAAAGAGATTGGCAACTTAAGTTTTTAATAGAGATGAACTGTTGATTGGTTCTTACAACTTTATGGTACTGATCACAGGGCTGTTCTGATGTGAAAGCTGTATCATGTTTTTCCCTATTTAGACTTGAGAAAGTCAGACGAAGAGTGCCTGGGCAATTTTATTTATAAACATGCAAATTCATTTACATGTCAAACCTTCACATGGTTGCATATCAAGGAGTAACTGTAACTGGGTCTCTGCTCAAGTAGTAGGTGAGTCCACACCCCAGGACCAAAAATGAGCAGGTTTCCTTCGAAAAAACCACTAGTTCTGTGGATAGTCCTCTTCCCTCAAGGGCTAACAGTCCTGCCCTCTGGTTTACATTAGCATCTTTCTAATTAATTCCTTTATTGGTGAGCTCACTGGTTAGCTGAGTCCTAAAACTGGGGAAGGCAGAGTTGGAAACTGCGTAATCCAGCCCACTTTCCATGATTGCTTCTGGAATCCGAGGGAAAAGCTACAAGTGACCACATTCCAGACCACATTAGCTCTTGCCATTTAGGGTGGGTGGAAAGAGGTAGCCTTTTTTTTTTTGGGGGGGGGGGTGTGATTTAGAAAGTGCTGTCAGTAAAGGAGTGAATTGAAGAGTGTCATCTGATTTGAGGCCACTCATGTCCTTTGTAACTTAAGCTCTGACCTAGAAATTCTTTTTTAATCACTGCTTTCCAGCGTAAGTACTTGAGTCAGTCATCCACTGGGGTCGAGGTGAGAAAAACCTTTCAGTTACGCCAGCTGGATGATTAACCTTGGACTGTAAGAGATCTGGTTTTGAATGTAATACTCATCACACACAAACATAAATTTTTAAAACTGCATTTGAACTGGTCATTTGTTATATTCCAACACTCTTGTTCTGGTTTCTGGAAGGGATGTTTACATATGATGTGTTCCTACAGCATTAGAAGAGGGTTCAAGGACACTGTTTAACACTAAGGTCTTGTATAAATAAACTTATCACACTTCTTCAAGAACTAAGTCTTAACTTGTGCATTCCAAGTCTCCACATATTAAATACTGAATAGTTTTTAAATGAGCTCTTGATTAACTGATATATTTTTGACTGCCTTCCATGTTCAGGTTTGTTTATAAATGAGTGCTCTTTTGTATTGTATTACTATAATATTTGTCATATTATTTTCCCTGAGTAATCCAAGTAGTGTATATTTTATATAAAACTACTAAATGGCACTGGGAAATATTCAATAGATTGAGGGGAAAAAAATAAAGTTTTACTCAAATGTTTTAAATCATATTTATTTAGCATTGAAAACCCATTTGAACAAAAATGAATTTTTTTCTAAGTGGTGAAGATTTGTGATTTATTTTATTTATTTGAATACTCACCTGAGGTTATTTTTTTCCCCATTGATTTTTATTTTTTATTTTTTTAAATTTTATTTTATTTTTTTATATATATATATTTTACTGATTTTTTACAGAGAGGAGGAGAGAGGGATAGAGAGTTAGAAACATCAATGAGAGAGAAACATCGATCAGCTGCCTCCTTGCACACTCCCTATGTGCCCACAACCAAGGTACATGCCCTTGACCGGAATCGAACCTGGGACCCTTCAGTCTGCAGGCCGACACTCTATCCACTGAGCCAAACCGGTTAGGGCTCCCCATTGATTTTTAGAGAGAGTGGGAAAGAGGGAAAGACAGTAATATCGATGTGAGAGAAACACATCAATTGGTTGTTTCCTGTACGAGTCCTGGCCAGGACCGGGGCTGGCGAGGAGCCTGCAACTGAGTTACCTGCCTTTAATCAGAATCGAACCCAGGACCCTTCAGTCCCCAGGCCGACGCTCTATCCTCTGAGCCAAACCGGCTAGGGCAAGACTTGTGATTTTTTAAGACGTAGGTGATACTTAAAATGGCAAATGATGATTCTGTGAATTTGTACTTTTAAGAGCAGGTCTGGGTTTTTATCATTGTCTTACCTTGTAACTAGCGTTGTGTGGCTCAATTATTACTTTGGATATTTAAGAGTTCCTTTAAGGGAGCATTTTGTTTGGATAAAATAAATTGGTCTATTTTTTTTCCTCCCATAATTAATTAGAAGTGAGAGGTCAAGGCCCTCCAGATTCAGCAGGCCAGCAAGGAGTTTTTTAAGTATTTGTTCAGGTCACTTGAGATGATGATGGTGTAGCTTTTCACATGGGAGTTCCTCAAACTTAATGTTTTTACTAGTTTATAGTGTTGGGGACAGTATGTGCCCATCACTAAGACTGTCAGAGTGTGCATGGCCAGAGAGGTTTAGTGGTTTTTGACTGTAATGCAAGTCAGCTTCTGTAGCATAAGGTTTCATTTTCCATAATTATTCCACTTGTTTTCTACCACTTATTTGGGTTAAACTGGACTTCCTTCAATTTCCCTTTGTTGCTTAAATATGTGATGAGAAACAGAATACTGTAATTTTCACTTGAGCCATAAAAGACACTTTAGTATTAGCTCGTACTATATTTATAAGGCTTGTTTTGGTGAAAATAAACAAAAAAAAAACCCAGACTAAAGCCTAAGTCAGTCTAGATTGAGCCAGTTTAGGTGTAGTTTGTATTTTAATGATGGGCTGTTAGACTAGAGGTAAATTGGGGAAATGTTGAGTGAAAGATCACTACATTTATAAACTTAAACTTTTGGTTACTGTGTTCACATCCTAGAGTATAGGCATCATTTATAGTTGGGCTTGGAGAACTTTTCTCATATTAAGTTTTCTCGTATAAAAATATAGAAAATGTATAAAAAGAAACTGAAGTTTTGGTTATATTTTTATATTTGTAAAGTAAAAGTTTGATTAAAATGGTCACTGTTCTTTTACATTTTTATTTTATTGTCATTTCAATTAAAACAATTTAAAACAATGACTCTGTGACTGTGTGCACGGCTACAGTTAGTATGCCATGGAAATGTGCAGGCTGCTTTTTCAGTGCCAGTGGCCAGAGGCCATTAGGTAAGAGGTGGAGAAGCCTGACAGCAAGGGCCTAAAGACCTGGTGCACCAATGTTGCCCTCCCCTTACTCCTCCATTGGGTTAGAAGCGCTCTTACGCAGACTCGGTATCTTGCAGTGTGAAGGGATCACACTGCATATAGAACCTGAAGATGCATTTAGAAGTTGCCACACAATGGCGATAACTGCTATGTCTTTTCATCACTGGGGATTCAGTTTCTTCTTCAATAGGAGAGAGTTGACGCCTGCAGTTGTTGTTTTTTTAAAATATATTTTTGTTGATTTCAGAGAGAAAGGGAGAGGGAGGATAGAAACATCAGTGATGAGAGAGAATCATTGATTGACTGCATCCTGCACGGGGATTGAGCCCACAACCATGAATATGCCCTTGATCAGAATCGAACCCAGCACCCCTTCAGTCTGCAGGCCGACGCTTTATCTACTGAGCCAAACCACTAGGGCACTCCTGTAGTTTTTTTCTCAAACTTGCCTGGAAATCATGTTCTGTAACACCTTGCTTGCTGCTTATGTAATACTGTGTCATTTAATTTCAGCCTCTTAAATAGAAACAATTCACCCAAAATATGAGAATATATGTGTTATAAAAACCATAGCCTAAGGCTTTATATCTGAACAAAAGTTGAACAAAACATGACAAAGTTATTGCAAAGTTCTGAAAATTTTACTACCTGTACATTTTATAGCAGACACCAAAGAGCTATGAAAAATTATGAAAGAAAAGCTAAAAATTGAAATATACCCATTAACTTATTTTTTTGAGAACTTGGCTCTTTTCCCTCATCTGCTGGATATCGTAGTGTATGTAACACATCAATCCCACTGGGGAAACACCAGAATTCCATGGGAGTACACTTAAGACTACTGGATTAGGATGTTGAGAATCTTAAAACTACTCAGCCTTTCTCATGGGATGTTGAAAATCAAATGAGATCATGAAGATAAAAGGATTTCAAGTATTTTAAAACATGAAAATAGCAATAATGTATTGGGTGTGAATCTTATTCCACATAAACTGGTTTGTCTGACATGAATTTAAAATTGAATTTATTGGGGTGACAGATTAACAAAACTATATAGGTTTCACATGTACATTCTCTAATACAGTGGTTCTCAACCTTCCTAATACCGCGACCCTTAAATACAGTTCCTCATGTTGTGGTGACCCCCAACCATAAAATTATTTTCGTTGCTACTTCATAACTGTAATGTTGCTACTGTTATGAATCGTGATGTAAATATCTGATATGCAGGATGTATTTTCATTGTTAGCAGCCCACAGGTTGAGAACTGCTCTAATACATCACCTGTATATTGTATGCACACCACCCCAAATCAAGTCTTCCATCATCATTTATCTCCCCTGTATCGTCTACCTTCCTCCACCCCCCCTTTCCTTCTGGTAACCACCATACTGTTGTCTGTATGACAATTTTAAAATTCCATTTAAATCAAATCCGCTATCATCTCTCATAGATGGTAGGAAATTCAGTCTCAGTCATTGGGAGTGGGGAGCCTACTCAGGACTCACAAGAATCAATCCAGAAGGCATGGTAGTTGGAAATGAAGGTGGCGGTGTGGAGAGCGCAAGCTGTGGTGGACTCCACAGATGCTTTTCTTGGCCAAGCCCACCAGCTCTTTAAAGGCTGACGCCTTGCCTCCCTGCTGCATTTGGGTTTTGGGACTCCATTGACACAGTCCCCGTGTGTATGGTCCAGCCTTCCGGGCACGCTGTTCTGTGTCTCGCCTTGTCCCCTCCCCCTGATCCTCTCCTGCAGTAGGACCAGCACAGAGAACCAGAAGGACTGGTTGACTTTAGAAGGTGGGTAACCGTCCTTAACAACAAAACGTCCTAAAGGGAAGGATGTGCAAACGCCTGGCTCCCTTCTTGGAGTGGGAGAGGAAGAAATGGTAAAACAAAACTAATATCCTCGTAAAATGTCTCCAGACACAAACCTTTAAAAATCTTTAAAAATGCAAATAAGAAATCACTTCATAGAGTTTATAGGGTTAATTTCACCTATTCTCATATTGGATCTTCAGAAAGTTCAAGTTTCTACAAGTTTACAGGAAGTTTGGACTATAGTTCTTACGTAGTCACAATCAAAAATAGTTGCTATTCAACACTTTACAAAGCTATTTCAGAAAACAGATTGAAGTTGTTTTTTTAAGTAGTGATTATGTAATTCCACAGGAGTATAGCGCTGAAATTTCAGATGGTGGGATCTAATAAGGGGCGATCTGTTAATAGCAATCCCTATCAACACGACAAGTTCGGTGTGGCATTTTGTAACTGCATTGTGACTTGGATTGAATATAGATCATCTGATAGCATGGTTTAGGAATTATGGGGCTCAAAGTAAAACACGTACTTCCCTGGACAATTACTATCGTTTGTTCAAAATAAAGCTTTATTTTACCAAGAAAGATGAAAGTTTAGCATTTCAATCAAATGAACTGAAGTCTAATATTCATACAGGCCTCATATAAAAAAGTGTGTGTGGCAACCACTTGCTCACCCTCCCTGCCAAAAGCGGAACCATTGTGCTCCATTACAGGCCCTTTAATAGGCTATTTCTAAACATACTCAAGTGAACGGCAATAACCTTGAGAGATCCTCCTTTTGTCTTCTAATTGATTTTTAGAATTAGAGTAGTAGCATAAAAGAGACCTTGAAGATAATTTAGTCCTTTTAAAAGTTTGTAAGATTCAATAAATACAGACTGAGCACCTACGGTGGGCCAGGTACTAGTATTATAGGCCTTGAGGATACAGTAAGGAATAAAACCCCAAAGTAACACTTTATTATTATGGGCCTTGAGGATACAGTAAGGAATAAAACCCCAAGGTAACACTTTTGCTTGGTGGCATGTTTTTATTTGTTTTGGGAATGGCTTTATTGAGCTGTAATTCACATATTGAGATATACCTCACCAAACTGCAATCAAATGATTTTTAGTCTGATGAGAGTTGTGCAACCATCACCACAATTTTAGAACATTTTCATTACTTCATAAAGAAATATATTTAGCTCTCCCCTCCCCCCAGTTCCATCACGCCCCCATCCCTAGGCAACCATTAATCTACTTTCTGCATCTACAGATATATTAGCCTATTCTGGACATCTCACGTTGTGTTGGGTGTGGGCTGCTTTCCCTTAACCTGGTTTCCAAGTTTGTCCAGGTTGTAGCATGTCAGGACTTCACTGCTTTTATGGCCGAATACAATTCCACCGAACCCCTTATTTCTGGGCCCATCCCTCCACGGACACCAGGGTCCTTTCCCCGCTTTGGCTGTTACAACAACGCTGCCATCAACACCAGCCTCCAAGGTGTATGTGGACGTGTTTCCACTTCTTTGGCTATAATGCCCCGGCCGCGGAATTGCTAGGTCCGGCGATCCCTCTTATGTTGAACTTTTTAAAGAACTGAGACTATTTTCCAAAGTAAGTGACTCCATCTTACATTTCCTACCCGGTGTAGGAGGAAACACTTTTTTATTTCCTGCTCA
>NW_005871943.1:98638-135799 GCF_000147115.1 Myotis lucifugus
GACGTGGCCCAGTACCTGCTCTCCGACAGCCTGTTCGTGTGGGTGAGCGAGGCGGCCCCGGCGCGGGGGGCGCGGGGGGCGGCGGCCGACAGGGCCCATTATCTGCGGGGGGCGTGGCTGGGGCGGGGGTCCCCTCCCCCCGACCCCCGAGAGCGAGGTGGGCGGGTGGGGGGGTGGCGGGTCCCGGAGCGCGGCGCCGAGGTGTTGGGTCCGGGGAGATCGGGGTCGTGGGGAGGGGCGGCCCGAGGGAGGGCCGAGGGAGGAGCCGGGGCGCGGGGGGCGCGTGCGGGTCGGGGTGACAGGCGCGTGGGGGGAACATCTGGTGGGGTGTCCGCGGGACCTGGTGGGAGGAAACCGGAAGACCCCAAAGAGCAGGGGTCCCCACCGGGGCGCGTGTTCGGCAGGCCAGCTACAGGCGCTTTCATGAAATCGGGGGGCGGGGAGGGGGCCGTGGGGGGTCGAGAGGCTTCTCGGAGTCCTCAGGCCGGGTCCAGGGGCTGCGTGTGCCTGGACATGGGTGTCGGGGGAGAGGCGTCTCCCACAACTTTTTTTTCTTTCTTTTTTTTTTGGCCACTTGGTCTCTGATTGCCCCCCTCGGGTCACAGACCTGCAAACTGAGCTTCCCGTCCTGTTGCCCCACCGTGATGACTCATTCACCCCGGTTCCCTTCGAGGTCTGCAGACAGCACAACATGGGGAGTCGCAGGACGGCCCCCCCCTTTTGCACTCGGGGTTTCTCCTCTGAAACAGGGTTTCCGCCGTGTCTGCCCGGGCAGGATGGGCACCGCGTGCCGGGCAGGAAGGCTGGGCTCGCGGGTTGAGACAAACGCCGGATCCGCAGTTACCGGGCTGGGAACTCGGCTCCCACCTTGGCCTCGGGCGCCTCTTCTGAAAATCCCGGGGTGCGCCCCTTGCTCCAGGGCAGCGGCTCTCAAACTGTGGGTCGCCTCAGACCACCGGAAAACACATATATAATTACATATTGTTTTTGTGATTAATCACTATGCTTTAATTATGTTCCATTTGTAACAATGAAATTGGGGGTCACCACAACATGAGGAACTGTATTAAAGGGTCGCGGCATTAGGAAGGTTGAGAACCACTGCTCCAGGGTTTAAGTCCCTCACCTGGGTGTCCTGGGGCTTCTCGGGTCTGGTCCCCAGCTTGCCAGCTCCCGTCGGGGGTTGAGAGTCGGCGGTAAATGACTGAGGTTAATCTTCCAGTGTGTAGGTGATGTGCAGCTTGTGTGTTATAATTAATTAACCCCACTGTGCTTCCTCAAGAAGCGGTGGGACTTGTGGGCCGTGGATTAAGCCTCCTGACAAAGAGTTTTGCAGAAGGCAGTGTGGGGGGGTGGGGGGGCGAAGTTCCCTTCTCCCACTTCTGCCTTCGGCTGGGCCGAGCAGCACCAAATCAAGAAAGAACTCCTCCCATCTCTTAATTTCAAATCTATTTTTGCATTTGAGTTAGCAGGTAAACAACTTCCAAGTGATGTGAAGAGTGCTTTTGCCACGTGTTAAGATGATAGTTTTTGATATATTTTTTAAGTCTAGGATATAAATGGATCTTTGAGAGGGATCCACTATGGTATTTATAGAACCACTACTCCTGTTGTTTAATGATTCCTCTTCCCCCCCTCCAGGAGTTTTTTTTTTTTTTTTTTTTTTTTTTTACAGAACCCAGTGTTCAAATTTCAAGGTTAACACACCCCTTCATAAAAACAAAGCCTGTTGATCCTTTTCCTGTGAAAATGATTAATTTAAGACATTTTTTCCTTTTCTTCCTAGTGTTTTCAATAGCGGTCATGCCTCAAGCAAATTTACCATTTCTTCCTATCTGTTGATACGCTTTCCCTTTCTTCTTACTGTTTTTCTTCCATGGTTTCTCTGTGGTTTTCATACTTTCACCTTGGCCTGCCTTGGTTTCTCAGGCCCTCCATGTTTTTACTGTAATGGTTCCTTATCACCCAGTAAGTACATAGTTTCTGCTTTCGTAGCTGTATGGGGCTCACAATCTCAAAGACTCCCCAGGTGGAGAGGCAGCGTAATCCGGGGAATAGATGGCGGGGCATTTGTGAAAGTGGATCCTTTCTGTGCCCTGCCCAAAGACATTCCGATTCCATTTAAAAAAAACCAAGCCAGACAAAACAAAAACTGATCTTTCTGCCAGTTTGCAAATCCTGCTAGCTAGAGCTTGGCAACTGGAATCTCTGAAATGTATCTTCATAGAGCACAATTCATGCAGATTCATGCAGGTCTGATGGCATCTCAGGAGGTTTTGATTAATAAACTCAAAAACCTTTCAAAGGTACCCTTTGCGGCACTCTGGAAGGCACGACTGTGAACATTTCCCCCTCCCCTCAAAAGTAGTCCATATACAGATAAGGCAGAATTTGGTAAGTGACAATGGACATGCAAAGAAAATATGGTGGAGTTGGGAAGCAAGAGAAACGGGTGCCTCGGGAAGGATGCCTGGAAGGTGGTATTTGAACCCAGCCTTGGAAGATGGGTGGGATCTCAGCAAGCAGCACAGGGCATTCCAGGTAGAGAAAGCCGCCTCAGTGGTGTGTGGACAGTGTAGAGTGTGTATACAGACAGGTCCATAAACTGGGCTGTTGAAACGCTAGTGGCTCCTGATTTCAGAGTGAGGTTGGTTGGGAAGGTTAAGGGGAGACGCAGGAGGTGGGGGAAGTGACCCCTCTGTGTGAGAGCAAGGAAGAGGTGAGCAACCCTCCGAAGGTATTACTCGAAGTGTGGACACCTGGCAACTTGGTCCATTTTCACTTGGGGTACTTGTAAGATGTAGATTCTCAGGCTCTACCTGGGGATCAATTCCAGGGAGAAGGAGGGAGCTTTGGAATCTTCATTTTGATTCATATCCAAGGCGATTTGAGGCACACCCCTGGAAGGGAACTGACTAGGGAGAGGATGGGGTGCGGGGCTAATGTCGGGTTCTGTAGATCTAGCCGCAGCACTAAGGAGTATGGACATTATTTTGGGGCCATAGGGTTCAGGGGAGGAGGGGCTGTCTGTCATGAGGTGATTTTCCAGGGGACTGTCTGGCAGCAGTGGGGAAGATGGGTTCATGTAGAATGGGAAGAGGCCAGCAGATGTAGTGACCTAAGACCTCGTCCCTGCAAGGACGTCACTCCAGGTGGCCCTCTGGCATGGACATTGAGAGCAGGTTGGAGAGGAGGCACCAGGATTCTTATATTGACAAATACTCAGGTTTGAGGTGATCACTTGCTTCCTCATGTCTTTTTAGAACTTTCATTAGAAAGTTTCATTCCAGATAGGTTTTATTTGTTATTCATTTCTAGGCTTATTTTACCTTTCCATATGATCCTTCCATTAAGGTACCCCTTGAGTCATTCTATCATTGTTGTGAATTGTTCAGGTGTTTTGGCGTTTCCACTTCTTCATTCTTTTTATTATTTCCTCCTTTCTGTTTGTTTGTTTTTTTGTGTTGTTTTTTTTTTTTTTTGGTATGAACTTGCTTCTGAAATTGCAAAAGGACCTGGTAAAATGGTGAAATAGAAATATGAAACAATGACTTAATTATATGCAAATCTGACTCATTTATATGCAAATAAAATAATTTAAATAGAAATATCAAGGGAAAATAATCACCAGAAACAAAAATGAATAAAAGTAAACTGACCATTTAGAGCAGAAATTGGCAAACTGTGATGGCCTGTTAGGCCCAACCCGTTCTTGTACAATTTGTCAACCACTAATGGTTTTTACACTTTTTATGGAAGAATATATGACAGGGTGTGGTCCCAAATATTTACTAACTGATAGCCCATTAAAGGAAAAGTTGCTGACTCCTGCTTTGAAGAGCCCATCTTCACAGAACTATACAACTTCAGAACTGAAAATAATTTACTAGGCTTGAGTCTATATGAGTTGAATATTCCAAAGAAAATTAGAGAAAAATGTTAGCTCCATAAATATTGGAGTTGTAGAAAGAGACTACTCATAAATAATAGGATATAAGCCTCAACAAACAACTCAATATAGGAAAAACCTTCCAGCTCAGCAGGAAGACACTGCTACTTGGTTACTTGCTGGGATGTGTACTGAGTGCTTTGCGTACATAATCTCATTATTTTCCCTAGTATTGCGAAAAGGGGAATACAAGTGTAACAAGGGGCCATATGCCTCTTTGCGTGTTATTGGCATCTTATACTTGCCACTGGGAGGCTGCAGAGAAGTAATATAGTCCAGTTGTCCTTAAAGGGAGGAGACAAATGGTGTGTGGGGGTGGGGTAGTTAGTGCTGGTGTTAAATAGACTAAGAAATACGCATATTCATCATGTCCTTGGAGCAATTCCTGGTAGTTTAACCACATTTCATCACAAGCTCATAAATAATGCCCCTTGGCGGCCAGCATTTTACCAAATGAACAGTACCCCAAGGTTACACAGTGATAAACGAGCCAGGCCATGTGTTAACACCCTCTTCTCTTTTCCTCGAAGGTCAAACTAGCTTGTAATTTAGTTTCTAAAGGAGAGAATTTATCCTATCCTTTTTGGAATGACACAATATTTGTGAAATTAAGACATTTCCCTATAAATTTTTAGTTGCTTCCAGTTTGAGCTTTTCTATAAAGTTCGCAAATGGTATCTCTTTCTTTTTTTACAAAACTTCCCTTTCTAGTATCTGTATAGTTTCTCAAGCCTTATTTTCCCTTCTGTCAACTGATTGTAGTTGGCGCTCATTCAGTGCCAACAGGAATCCCCAATTTGAGGTGCGATGAAGAAGGAAACTTGATTCAGTGCAAACAGCTCAATGATGATGCAACAGGGCTGTGAGAACAGCACAGCTGTGGATCCGCTCAGTAGTGTTACAGCTCAATGAGGAAGCAACGGGCTGTGACATGGCCCTGGGGTGAGGCCCCTTTCTGGCTGGACAGCTCTGCTCTGCTCCAAGCAAGATGTCTTCAGTGTTTCAACTAGAGTCAGAGAAACACAGTCTTCACTCCTCAGTGGAAAGAGAAAGTGAACTCCCTATGTCAGAGTGCGCTGACTTTCTGTTTTCATGCAAATGAGGACTCCAAGTCTTCATAGTTTGATTGGTCCAAAAGGCACTGTCCTGATTGGTCAGAATGGAGCCACTCTGATTGGTTGGTCAAGATGCTGATGGTGATATAGCTTCATAGCTCTGAATAGATTGCCAATGCCTCGGTCCTAGTGGTTGAAATAGGATTCCAGGAACTCCTTTATTAGGGCTGGTTCAGGTAGCAGGAACACAGTGCCTGCAGATAGCTCCGTGCAGGCTTCTCCCTTAAGTGCAGTTTGGGTGAAGAGGACCCTGCTTAGAAATGGGTGCTGTGCTCTGCTTTTACATTTGAGCCCACT
This sequence comes from Myotis lucifugus, assembly GCF_000147115.1. NCBI lineage: Eukaryota > Metazoa > Chordata > Mammalia > Chiroptera > Vespertilionidae > Myotis > Myotis lucifugus. The sequence goes on from NW_005871943.1 coordinate 104,000, forward strand.
TAGTCACCAGGAACCCTTCTTGGTATCTTCTTTCTCAGGGTCCACACTTCTTACCCTTGCTAATATTTAGCTCTGCCATTGGAATTAAAATAGGAGCCCAGCAGGTGTGGCTCAGTGGTTGAAGTCGACCTGTGAACCAGGATGTCACAGTCAGGGCACATGTCCGGGTTGCAGGCTCAGTCCCTAGTAGGGGGCGTGCAGGAGGCAACCGATCAATGATTCTCATCATTGATGTTTCTCTCCTCCCTTCCTCTCTGAAATCAATAAAATATATATATTTTTAAAATAGGAAATGGTAATGTGTGGGTGATGGGATTATGAGGGCTTTTTGTTTTGGGCTCTTTTAAAAATCAAAGATACAAAATTTGTACACGTTTCTTTGAATTTAGAAAAACTTCTTTTAAATAAAAGTTTAACTGAGAAATAGGAACTAATACTTTTTTTTGTTTTGTAGTCTAAGGTGTTGGAGAATGCTGCTGGGATAGAGCAGTTACTAAGCAACCCGAGATTTGATTTCTTCCCTTGGCCCTCACAGCAGCCTGCTTGTTAGAGATCTCCAGGTTCTGTGGCACCTAGGTTTTAAAAGCTTTGAGTGGAGGAGCTAAATGTGAGATTCATTTCATTTCATTTGCCTGCGTGAAAAGGCAGGGAGACTCTTTAAAAGCCTGCTGTAGTTAGGTTAGGGCACTTTTGACTGATCTTAAGAATCTTGTTCAGCTCTGTAGCCTGAGGGGTTGTGGTTGTGGTTTTGTCTTAGGACGATTTTCTTAACATGAGAGAGGTTTCCATGGACTGGTTTAGAAGCACAGTGGAGGTGAGCTTTTCATTATCTATTTCATTGCCTTAAAAATAAGGATCCTCAGCCATTTGTTGGAATGTTTTGAATGGGCTGTTCTACGGGGAGTCCTACCTTAGGGATACAGGATGTTTTGGATAACTAATTTGAGATTTTCCCCCTGGTTATTTGAAGGATTTAATTACCACAACAGTTTCTATTTTCAGCAGAACTATTTTTGTTTCAGTTCTTTAAAAATGTGTCACACTCTTCCTTGCCCCATTAGGCAGGCAGAATAGAACTAAACATAATTTAATATTTTTCTAATGAATCAGGCTATTCTAATAAAGGGTGGATGATGTGTGAGATGCTAAGGGGAACCTGGAGAGATCTTAGGGAGCTTGCTTCCTTATATGACTCTCTTCTGGCTCTTCTCTCTCCTTCCTTCCTTTTTCAGTAAAAACAAACATTTTTGCTTTTTTTAAAAGTAGAGAGGAAAAATGACCTGGAAAGAGGAATATGGCCACCTTCATGTAAACTTAGTGAATCAAAGACTGAAGCAACCTTTACTTTGAGTTGGTGTTCATTTTCATTTGCTCTAATGAAAGCCATCTTTACTGTCCTTATCACGGTTCTTTTGGCTTTTTGGGGTCATGCAGTGTTTTAAAAATCATTTGAGCACCAATAATGTGTTGTGCCACATTAGCCTCATGGTCAGGGGCAGCCCACTCTTTCATTTTGTAAGCATTAGATTGCCCATCTCTTTTATTTATTTTAAAAATTATATTTTTATTGATTTCAGAGGGAAAGGGAGAGGGAGAGAGACATAGAAACATCTCATTGTTTGGCTGCCTCCTACATCCCCCTACTGTGCCCTGACCGAGTATCGAATCTTGACCTCCTGGTTCATAGGTCAACGTTCAACCACTGACTCACACCGACCAATTACAGTGGGGCCTTGACTTATGAGTGTCCTGACTAACGAGTTTTTTGAGATACGAGCCGTCTCTCGGCCAATTTTTTGCTTTGAGTTGCGAGCTAAAATTCGGGTTACGAGCCAGCTTCAGATACCCCACCCCTAGTTGGCGAACGTCACAGTGAACGCCACAACATCAGCCCAGCATCACGTGTCTCACTCGTTCACTGTTGATTTGACATACGAGTAATTTGAGTTATGAGCTCCGTCACGGAACGAATTAAACTCGTAAGTCAAGGCCCCACTGTATTTTAAAAAGATGCCCACCTACTGCTGAAGAAGGCCTTGAGTTTGCATTGGAGTTTAATGGTTGCCCTTCAGTTCTCAGCCCCTCCTGCCAGTTTTCTTCTACCTCCTTACTGGTTTATTTTCCAGTCCCTTCTAATGTCCCTGAACCTTTAAGGCCAACACTAAGCATAGAGTACCTTTTGATTGGCAGATTGTCCCACTACAATGAATTTTAAAATACACATATGTATTTTGATTCTCAATTCTTTATGCTCTTGTGACTTTTTTGTGGACACCCACCTTCTTCTCCCCACCTCCTGTTTGTTTGACAGGCAGGGCGGGGTATTTGGGTACTGAATTTTGCTGTTCATGATAAACCTCATTTTCTAGAAAACTTTTCTTTGTGGCGATCAGAATCTTAATGTAGGAAATGATGCACCTACAGTTTGTAAGGTACATAGAGCTCTCCACATGCAGCACAAAGTGTACACACGGTTGGTTAAGACTAAAGGGGAACGGGGCCTCTGGAGGTACATTGTGGAACAGGCCTGTGAATTTCCCGGCGCCTCTCCTCCCTCTCCGTGTACCCACCCCACCTTGTGAAAGTGTGCCCTTCAAACATTACTTACCTTGTGCTGGTAGAGAACTGGAAAGGCTGGTCATTGGGAATGAGGGCTGGATTCCTAACATAAAGTTTTAGAGCTGCTTTGGTTTTCAACAGAAGGAAGCAAACTTTCTTTCTTTGGTTTGTGTGCAGGTTCTAGTCAACACTGCTTGCTGTGTTTTGATGTTGATGGCTAAGCTAATCCAGTGCATCGTGTTCGGCCCTCTTCGAGTGAGCGAGAGACAGGTAAGTCCCGGCGGCAAGGATGGATTCTTAGGACCAGATTTTTTTTAGTTGATATAATTTCAAATTTCCAGAAAAGTTGCACGAATGCTACAAAGAACTTGATTCACAGTTAACATTCTGCCTCATTTGCATTAACATGTGCCCATTGTGTCTGTATACTTATTTTTTATGATCTGTTTGAGAGTAAGTTGTGGTCATCATAAGCCCTTTCCCTCCAAATACTTCAGTGTGTATTTCCTAAGAGCAAGGACATTTTCTCGTATAACTGGAGCCAATGGTTAAAATCAGGAAGTTAGCATTGATAAAAATACTTTACATCATCCGCAGACCATATTCAGTGTAACCAAGTTGTCCTGATATTATTTATAGCTGCTTTACCCATGACTTTTATGAACGTAGTTTTAAAAGATGCACAGATTTTAGTTTAAATAATCATAACTATCAGTCTTTAAAGTATGGAATTCTTTTCCAAAGGAATTTACCAAGAGATTTTAATTTTTCCCTTTGGAAAAGTAATTTAGGACTGTTCTACAAGCAGGAAATTAGGTGATTTCTTCTTTTAGGTGAGACAGTCTGATTGAACATTATTCTCAGAATATGTATGTGAGCAGGACATGCTTTCAATAATGAATTATTCCACAAGATACTGCACAGATCAGCAGTAACCCAAAGCTTTTAGTGGCTAGAGTATAGAATGCTGTGTTTTAAAATAAGAATTTAGAACTGGCCGTTGAAATAACAACATACAAACCAAACTGTATTTTACTTTATCTTATCTCAGTGGTGAGACACAGAAACCTACTCCATTAAAAGTACAATGGCTTCCCTCCTTCCTTACCCTTTTCAACCCAGCTCTCCTGTTATCAGATCAGCAAGGGCTTGGTTCAGAGCTGACACGCACTTACTGTGGGGGTGGAGCGCTTGGGTGCTGTTGTGAGCAGGACTGTTTGTGTTCCCGGAGACTTTTCATTAGTATCATCACTTTCTCCAAAATAACTCCAGAGGTCTCCCAGATGGGATCAGTGGAATGTCGGCTTTTTGGGGAGGATACAAAGCTTCTTTTGATGCTTTCTTCTTCAAGAAAAACTTTTGACTTGTGGGCCAGAAGTTGGTCAGGCCAGGCAAGCCATCTAATTGCTGATGGACTGAGCTGGCACCGTGGGCCTTAGATACTGTTGCTTTCTTTTTCTAAAATGTTAAGGATCAGTTCGAAACGTACAGAAAACAACCTCGGAGTATCCCAGAGATTTTTTCAAGACCTGGCGGTAGTCATAATGGGCACATTTGTTCCTCAGCTCTGTGTCCAGTGTTTTCAGGATAGAGAGCATTGTCAGGCGGTTCTGTGATGGCTTTTTGACTAATGTCATCCAGTAGCATTTATTAAGCATTATTTTGAGCTAGGACTCCACAGAATTGACATGGGTTTGCTCTGTGAGTGCTTAAAGTTCAAGACTAGAGGAATGCCAGAGGCAAAGACAACCTAAAATGGGACAAATGTTAAACTGTAAAGTGGAGGTTTAGAACCAGGAAGTGTTTTAAGCACTTAATGCCTATTGGGGCACTTGTCTAAGCGCTGTACGTATATTAACTTACTTAGTTCCCCAACATTTTATGAGTATGAGATAGAAGCCATGAAAAGACCCATGTTATAGGTGGGGATGCCAAAGCATGGGGATGTTAAGTGACTTTCCCAAAGTCACACAGCAAATAGATGACCGAGGGAAGATTCAAACCAGGGCACACAATGTTCTAGGTTCACTTTGTGCTCTACCTGCCCCAGATATGGAAACAGATACCCCACCAAGGACTCCTGGGTCATTCTGCTCTTTGTTCAGAGGGTGTACATCAGAGTACCATCTGTAAAAGCTCCCAAGAACATTCTTTACATCGTCGTGTATCAAGTTGTTACACATTTAGGTTCAAGTTCAGTTTTTAGTCAATTTTGCTTTTTCTGTTTTAATTTTTGACTTTGTGAAACATTTACATGATTCAAAACTATATATAAAGTAAACTTAGAAGTCACATTTTTATCCCATCACTCCCATAGATGGCTTGATAGTATATTTTAATATCTGTTGGCTAGATGCCCCTCATTGCCCTTTTTTCAGTATAGGAAAGAGTTTTTTAAAAATATGTTTTCATTGAAGCAGTTAGAGAGGAAGGGAGAGGGAGGGAGGGAGGGAGAGAGAGAGAGAAAAAAAACATTGATGTGAGAGAGAAACAGAGATCAGTTGCCTTCTGTATGCACCCTGACCAGGGATCGAACCTGCAACCCAGGCATGTGCCCTGACCGGGAACCAAACTGTCAACTTTTTGGTGCACAGGACGATGCCCAGCCAACTGAGCCACACCTGCCAGGGCCAGTACAGGAAAGATTTTTAAAACTGGAAGTCCTCAGTGCAGGTAGGGGAGAGTACAGTGAGGCAGATATGCACTGGCCATGGGATGTGCACTTTCATGACTTCGGAAGTCTGGTGGATGGTTCGACATGGTGAAGAAATAGACGCTCATAGACATTCATCACACCATTTTCTGAATGGCGAAAAATTACAACCAGTTTCAGTGTTCATCTGTAACCACTTAAATGATATATTCAGAGAATATTCACTGACATTGGAAAGGTTCTTACATGTGATAAGTGAAATGTTAATGCTGATGCCTTTTGGTTGCGCATTTTTTTGGTACTTACACTGATTATGGGCTGCCAAATGAGCTTATGTTATTCTTTAATCTGAAGGATTTTAAAAGTCTAATCTTTTCTATTGTTTGTTGTAAGAATCCAGAGAGCAAACATGGTAAAAATGCTTGTAGCCCCCACCATTCTTTTCTACTTCGAGTTGGAAGTGTATGTGTTACTTAATTCATAAGGCGCTAGACTAATAGCTCTCCCCTTTTGGTGGCTAAAATTCCATAAGTGATTTAGGATTACAATCCGGAATTTGCAAATTACTTTCAAGGTGACTTCTCTATTCTTCAGAGGGCTTATTTTTTCCTTTGCCTTTTGTTTTCTGTGGACAAGTGATAGAGCTGAGAATAGAATATTTTCTCCATAGAAGTCAGCTTTTGTTTGATAACTTCTCTTAAATTGGTCAGATGTGATGGTACTAACTTTTGTAAATCTTTCTTTTTGTAGCACCTCAAAGACAAGTTCTGGAACTTTATTTTCTACAAGTTCATTTTCATTTTCGGTGTGCTGAATGTCCAGACAGTGGGAGAGGTGGTCATGTGGTGCCTCTGGTTTGCCGGACTTGTCTTTCTGCACCTAATGGTTCAGCTCTGCAAGGACCGATTTGAATATGTGAGTTTTCAGCCTTGGCCTTGGCTTGCTGTGTTGCACATTCGCCAGGTTTATATCCTTTAATGTGAATGAGCCATATTAGGCATGTTGGGGTAGCTCTCTAGAGGAAGGCTCCTGGATCCGGTACCCACTGTCTTTTTCTTTTGTTTTGTTTTGTTAACCCTCACCCAAGGATATTTTTCCATTGATTTTTAGAGAGAGAAGAGAGAGGGAAACAGAAACATCGATGTGAAAGAAACACATCGATGGGTTGCCTCCTGCACAAGCCCTGACCAGGCCTTGCGCCAGGGAGGAGCCTGCAACCAAGGTATGTGCCCTTGACCAGAATCGAATTCGGGTCCCTCTGGTCCGCAGGCCGATGCTCTATCTACTGAGCCAAATGGCGAGGGCCCCACTGCTTGTTTCTTGAGGGACTGGTGCAGCAGCTAAGGAATGCGGGTTCAGTGTCTCGCAGGGAGGTTTCCTCCCCTCTCCAGTCCTGTATTACATTGCAGCCCATGTGGGCCAGTTCACCTACACAGACTGTTTCTATCACAGCGCAAGAAACCTTAATATGTAAACTGAATAAATGCTGGTCTCTTCCAGAAATTTCCTCTTCTAGTCTCCTTCCATTTGCTCCCTCTTAGTCTGGTTCTCGGAGCTCTCCTTTCTGATTAGTTTCCACTGTTTCCACCCCTGGGCAAGGCCTGAATTAGCTCTCTGGTTTCCCTGGTCCCAGGAGAGGTGAATCCTTTTCCATCTGGGCACAAGATCTGCATCGAGACTTTAGGTCAGATCAGAGCTCTGCGGGTGAGCCCTCACTCTTGCCTGCTCCCAAACTCATTTCATGAACCCGGTAACCTACAGTTCTGCCCTCCAGTGAAACCCACTCCCAGGCCTTGTTTGCCCCTTCTTTACCCGTCATCATGGGCCAGCGGCTCTTGCCCCTCTGTGTGAGTTAGTTCAGTCTCAAAGGCTACAGCTTACACAATTCAGCCTCCCTAACCGGTTTGCTGTCCACACCTTCCTGCTCAGGACCTACAGCTCCAGGCCTGCTTTTCCGAGCTGTTGCCCTTGCATATATTAACACAGCATTATAGTAGTAAGTCTGCACCTGGTTACATTTCAGTTGTCCTAGTCCTGGCAGACTCCAAGGGCCCGCCAGGTGGTTTTGGGGAGGAGGGCTAGAGCAAGATGAGAAAGAAACAACAGGAGTGGTGCAACAGGAGTGGTGCTGTGCTGAGCCCTGTTAAATGTTAGAGGCTTATGATCTGCTGGTAAGAGGATCCTCGAGAATTTGAGATGAAAATATAATGTGTGTTGTTATATTCAGGAGGTTAAATGATGAAGATCTCCATACTTCAGCTCCTGCTCATATTTTGGTTGGTTGGAGGATTTGGGCCATCTGGTAATGGGGTGCTTTTCTGTGATTCGCATTGGGCCACGCAGCTAAGCACAGAGCCCCAAGCAAAGCCACCAAGATTAACCTGTAGTTTCTCACTGCCACGAGGAAGAATGAGCTTCCCTCTCCTGTTTTGTGCATTTCAGCTCTCTTTTTCTCCCACCACACCGATGAGCAGCCATGGCCGAGTGCTGTCTCTGTTGATGGCGATGCTGCTTTCCTGCTGTGGGCTAGCGGTCATCTGCTGTGTCACAGGCTACATCCATGGGATGCACACGCTGGCTTTCATGGCCGTGGAGGTAAGACGCAGACAGGCTTTTGCTCTGATCCCATTTCTGAATATTTTCTAGGAAACTAGAGGAGGATGGACAGGTATTTGCAACCATGAAGTGACTGATGGACATCTGTCTTTTATTTTAACAAGCATTTTTTGAGTCTGTTTTGTGTTGGGTACTGGTACTGAATGCTTTCATTTGTGTTATTTCATATAATTCTTTCTACAATCTAAAAGTGGTTATTTTTGCCATCATTTAAGTAGTGCTTACTATCTACTAGGAATTGTTCTAAATGCCTTACGTGTATTGACTCATTTTTACATGTACTTACTCATTTTATTATTCCTGTTCGTGGACGGGGACTCAGGCATAGAGGGTGAAGTGAAAGCTGAAGGTTCCAGAGTGGCAAGTGGCACAATCTAAGTCCAGAGACTCCCAAGTAGGAAGGTTTTTCCCTTAAGACACTATACGCAGTGATTAGCAGTAAGTAAAGAGGAGTACTCTGTACTTGTTTTTTCATAGGTAGGGCAGGAACTAAGATTTTATAGAATAATTTAATATTTAAAATATATTATTTTGAACGAATAATTTGATATTCATGTATATTTTAAAATTTGCTTTTTAGACCTTTTTTAAAATATCGATTTCTGCTTTTTCCTGAGGCCAAAGACAAAATACTTTTTATCTTGTCCATAATAGCTATTATTAATGAAAAAAAAAGAAATAAATATATTAAAGCTGATGAGCTAATACCAAAAACACTAAGTTTAAAGTATTAGTTGGGAATTTGTTGGAATAGGGTTAAAGTTTTTTTGTTTAATAGCGTTCGTTTCTGAGTATAGTAGTGTAAGTAAAATTAGGAAAGGAACATTTAAGTACTTAATAAAAACATAATCCTAGTTGAGTACTTTCTATATGTGAAAAGTATACAACTATATTTTCTCTCTTTAAAAAATATTTTTATTGATTTCAATAATATCAATAAAAGAGGAAGGGAGAAGGAGAGAGACATAAAAAATCAATGATGAGAGAGAGTCATTGATCATCTGGCTCCTGCACGCCCCCTACTAGAGATTGAGCCTGCAACCCAGGCATGTACCCTGACCGGGAATCGAACCGTGACTTTCTGGTTCATAGGTTGACGCTCAACCACTGAGCCATGCCAGCTGGGCTTATATTTTCTCTTGAAAAATATCTGTCTAAAACTTTACCCTGACTAGTGTTAATTAGCATATTTTAGATATGTTTTATTATAAACCATTTGAATAATATTGTGTTTTCCTTTTTTGGCTCTCTTTTAATTAATATTAAGCCAACCTTTGAACAAGGTATACCTAAAAATGAAAACACTTAAATTAGGCCTATGGATCATACTATAGTACATATTTTATTTTAGTTCATTACTGTTTATTCTTTTAAGATAATTTATCATGCTATAGGTGTGCTATTTTGAGCTAAATTATATTTTTATATTTATAGTGTTTCTCTTCTATGTATGGTAAAATATTTTCCATTTATAACTGGGAGTGTCCTAATCTCAAATATTAATTTAACAGTTCTATTCTGGTAGATTAAGAGGAAAATCTTAATTTCTATAACACAAAGTACCATGAGGGGTTTATTTTGTTTTTGTTTCCTTTATTCTCTCTTCTTTCCTGTGGGCAGAGGGAGTGCACACAGCGCTGTGTGGAGAGCAGGTGCTCATATTGCGGGTAGTGCTGTCTAAACTGTACTTTGGGTGTGGGGTCACCAAGTACCAAAAACCTTCTTAGGTAACCAGCGGTGTCACTGAATGCTTATAAAATAGAAGTGATCATCCAACTACGAGGATGACTTCAGATTGTAGAAGGCAGCCTTAGGAGATGGGCAGGTGTAATTGCTTGTCACCTGTCAGTAGTAAAGGGCTCAGAGAAGCTGGGTTGCTAGATGATGAAAATACTCCATGGAAATTTGAAGCAGATAGAAGAAAATGGTTGGTAAACTTGAACCACCTGCCTTCTTTTCCTTTTCGTTTTATTGAGGTATAATGACATACGGTGCTGTATAAGTTTAGGTGTACAGCATCATGACTTGACTTACATATACTGTGAAATGATTGTCATAATAAATTTCGTTAACATCCATCATCTCATACCGGTACCCAAACTGTTTTTCCTTGTGATGAGCACTTTCAGGATCTGTTCTCTTCGCAACTTTCAAATATACCACACAGCAGTGTAACCATAGTCATCATGTTGTACATTACATCCTAGGACTTATTGTTATAACTGGAAATTTGTACCTTTTGACCCCCTTCATCCAATTCCCCACCCCACACCCCTTGACAACCTGCTTTTAAATTAAACTGAGCAATGTTTGACTTTTATCATTTTGTAAAAGTAAGTTTGGCCTGAGGAATCCTAAATTTGACTCAAAGGAAAAATATGACTTTATTTTTTACAGTCTCTTCTTGTCACAGTGAGGACTGCTCATGTGATTTTGCGGTGAGTAGAAATTCAGGAGGGAGGTGATTGACATCTATCCATACAGTTGATTTTAAGATATAAAATGTATAAAATACATTAAAATGTGACTCTCCTCTATCATGTTTAAACCAAATTCAATTGTAACAAAAGAGTATTGAGATGATTTTTCTGTATTCATGGCAGATACGTGATCCACCTTTGGGACCTCAATCACGAAGGGACATGGGAAGGGAAGGGGACGTATGTCTATTACACAGATTTTGTCATGGAGCTCACTCTCTTATCTCTGGACCTCATGCATCACATCCACATGTTGGTAAGTTTTCTCAGGGGGAGCGAAGGTTTTCAGAATCAGGAACCCTGGATAGTACACTAAGGAGGGAAACATTGCTGGATGAGCCACGTAAGACCATACCAATGAGCGCAGCTGTGCCCGTCCCTCTCTTTGCCACGGGGGATAAAGCGTGTCCCGGAACCACTGCGCCCAGCTCAGGGGAAGTTTGCTGACTCTCCTGGGAGGCTTATTAACTCTGCTGCCCAAGTCAATAGATAATTCTTTAGCAAGAAGTTAAGGGAATTCTTCTCCCCATAGTTTCCGTGTGTTCTAATATTTAGCGGTTTCTTTGTAGATGGTAATGGGAATTCTTGCAGAGTTAGCTACTTCATGAGTCATACATTTTCCATTTTTGTAGTAAAAAATGTCTTTATACTTAAATCCCCTTCATTGTTTACGTTTTACTTTGGTGTTCAAGAAATGACAGTGTTGAACTCCTTCATTGGTTAGCACTTAAGTGATCTAATAAGGATGAGAATTAGCATATTTGGCAGGCAGTTTATTTAAATTATAAGCCTATTAAAGAAGTATTTAAAAATTATTGGGTTAGACTTGCACATTTCTAATACTTTGCAAGTAACTTTGAAAATATACCCTTTTAAAAGGAAGAAAATGTATAGTTTTTGTTAAAAAAAAAAAAAAACCCCTCCCCCCCAACAGACGCTCAGAGATCACTGTTAACATTTTGTTGTCTTTACTGCTTCTTCCCATATCCAAATACATAACAATTAAGAGCTTCAGTTGCACACCTCCCCTCATCACTCGCAGGTTCACATTCATGTTTCATGTGTATTTTACTCTCTTCCCTCTTGTTAAGTTATTTGGCAACATCTGGTTATCCATGGCCAGCTTGGTCATCTTCATGCAGCTGCGGTACCTGTTTCATGAGGTCCAGCGCCGAATCCGCCGGCACAAGAACTATTTGCATGTCGTTGGGAACATGGAAGCCAGGTGAGCAAGCACAAGCTGACAGGGCCCACGTTGTCTCAGTTTAGCTCTTTAATGATAACCGATCCCGGGTTATATGAGAACTTGCTTTTGTGAGCTGCTAACAGGATGGGGAAGATTGTAGGCTCTGGGGCCAGACTGCCTGGCTGTGAATCCCCACCTGCTTGTGGTTGTGAGCGGTTCCTTTGACTCTCTATGTATTTCCTCTCGGGATGATAGCAGAACCTTCCTCCTGGAACTATTGGGAGGATTCATGGGAGGCTAGGTGCAGTCAACTTAGAATATTCTAGTACTGCGTACTAGCATGTGCTCAGTAAATATTAGGTTCTTTTTTTCTGTTGTTGAGTTTATTGGGGTGACATTGGTTAATAAAATTATATAGGTTCACGTATACAATTCTACAATAATCATCTGTATATTGTATTGTGTGTTTACCACCCTAAGTAAATATTAGGTTCTTATTATTATGTCACTTTTATCATCATCATTATTATATGGGAGCTTCCTTGGGCATCTGTCCTCCTTATTTTAAGAATGTGGGTCTCACTTATTCTTTACTCGTGTGCACTTATTACACACGCACGCACACACACACTCATACTCACACTCTTATCCGCATTGAAGGAGGTACTCGCCAGCCTGAGGCTAAACAAGCCTGAAAGTGTGCGATTAATGGGGACCCTCTTTGTGCCCGAGGGGACTGTTTGGCTCTCTGGGGGTCTTCACTCCTCAGATTTGCCCAGAAATGTTTCCTGGAGTCATCGCTAACAGGAGCCATGGTCAGGACAAAGTTCCTGCCTGTAAACCCCTCACTTGCTCTTTGATAGGCCATGAAGGAGAGCAGGTGTACTGTTTTTGATGGTGGCAATTTTTTACTGGGTTCCTCTGTGACTGTGCTGATAGAAAAGCTCCTGTCCTCGTTCCCAGCTAGAACAAGACACCTCCTGTCCGTACAGTGGTGCTTGGACTACGCTGTGGAGTTGATTCCTGCCGGGCGCATTCTGTCGTTATCAGGTTTGCAGTTGCAACTCCAGAGGAGCTGGCTGTCAATAACGACGACTGTGCCATCTGCTGGGACTCCATGCAGGCTGCGCGGAAGCTGCCCTGTGGCCACCTCTTCCACAAGTAGGAGCTCGGGAAGGGCCACGCGGGATTGGCGTTCTGCCCGGGGCGTGCGGGTGCTCAGTACGAATCCTAGCAGGGGAGTGGGGACGTGACCTCAGCCTGACCAGGTGCCCTTCGGGATTTTGAAGAGAAGGCCAAGGTTATGGCGGCGTTAGTGGGCAGCTAACGTAGCGTGAGAGAACAGATCGTTGGAGTAGAGAATAAATAACTCAGCCACATGCATTTTCGGGTGCTCAAATAGAGCTGGGAAGGAGATGGTGAGCCGTGTGATGAGGTCATATTGGAGAAAGGTCTTGGTAGATGACCATGTATATGAATGAATTAATGTTCATAGCTGAACATTCTAGAAGTATGTTAAAGTGAAGTAGGGCAAAGAGGTAATGTCAACAGATGTTTCTCAACATTTAAGTCTCACCTAGTGGTAAATAGAAAGTAAAATGACAACACATTTGATACATTCAGAGTACTTCTGGTGAGTTCTCACAAAATATGCTGAGGAGAGGTGATTGTGCACTTTTTGGCAGCTCCTGTCTTCGCTCCTGGCTAGAACAGGACACCTCCTGCCCGACATGCAGAATGTCTCTGAACATCGCCGACAACAATCGAGTCAGGGAGGACCATCCCGGAGAGAACCTGGATGAGAACTTGGTTCCTGTGGCAGCCGCTGAGGGCAGACCTCGCTTAAACCAGCACAACCACTTCTTCCACTTCGATGGTGAGCGGGTTTTAGCCTCTGAAACAGTACCCAGGGGTTGATGCTGTTTCAGTTATAAACAGCCCTTACAGCCATTGTAACATAACATTTCAGTTTCAATTGAGAATGTTCAGAAGGTATCGATAGCGCTGAGGGGTCATTGTGTACCAGGCATTCTGCTAGGTTCTGTGTGAAGGTGGCTGGTGGGGCAGGGACGAGGAGTCGTAAAATGCCTGCAAGGAGCACTCCTGACCTCTGTACAGCCAACTGCTGGGAACAGTTGGTCGCGTTGGTGTAGTGCTCAAGCCGGGAACGCAGGTCACGGAGCAGCCTTTCCAGTGGTGTCTGAAGCAGAAGCAGAGCTGGAGCCCCGTTTATTTGCCCACAGATACGAACATTCTGCCTCCCAACAGAGGAGCGAGGGGAGAGGAGCGAGAATAAAAACCACACTTAACATTCCAGGGGTTGTGGCCCATCCTGTAGTTCATCCTGTCGAATTCCGTAAATCCCAGGACTAAACTGGATGCGTTCACATTTCTCCTGGCATTCTCGGAGGAGTGCTGTTCAGGTCTCTACACCGGTGCTGTCTCTCTGTTTCAGGGTCCCGGATTGCAAGTTGGCTGCCGAGTTTTTCAGTGGAAGTGATGCACACCACCAACATTCTAGGCATCACACAGGCCAGCAACTCCCAGCTTAACGCGATGGTAAGGACCGCCAGCTGCTCTGAGAAGAGGGTTAGTAATGGGAGGGGAGGGAGGCTAGACACGTGTGCGCTGAGAGCGACCTGCTTGGTCCTAACTTCGCTCTGACGGAACAGCAGGATTTTTAGGGGCGTTTTAGTTACTCACTGACATCACTCAGATTCTTGTGCTTTAAATTTTGAAACTGGTTTGCAAAATTCTTTACTTTGTGGCAGATAATCTGACCTTTTCTGGGTGCTGCGAAGTTCATTCTGTTGTGATCCAGGCCAATCTTGGACGCTCTTGATTTTAGCCAAAATAGTTAGTGGGGGAATTATTGACTGGAAAGAATCATATGCCTTTTATTAATAATTGTTCTAGGCCTACCAAATGTTTTTTTTTTAATTAAAAAATATTTTTATTGACTTCAGAGAGGAAGGGAGAGGGCGAGTGATGGCAAAGAATCATTGATCGGCTGCCTCCTGCACGCTGCACACTGGGGATTGAACCCACAATCCAGGCATGTGCCCTTGACTGGAATCAAACCCGGGACCCTTCAGTCCGTAGGCTGACTTTCTATCCACTGAGCCAAACCAGCTAGGGCTAGCAATTCACATTTCTTATAATCCTTTTTATTCAAATTAGGTATCATTTACATATAGTAAATTCACCCTTTTTAGTATTCAGTTCTGTGAGTTTTGTCAAACTCATATAGTTGTGTAACTACCACCATGATCAACATAGAGAACAGTTCCATTCCTCTTCCCCCCAAATTCCATGGTGCCCCTTTGTAATCACTTTCTCTCCCCACCTCCACCCTCTGGCAATCACTATCATTTTGCTATTCCAAAGTGTCATATAAATGGAATTTTTGAGTCGGGATTCTTTCATGTGACAAAATGCATTTGAATTTCACCCATGAGGTGTGAGTCAGAAATTTGTTCCTTTTTGGAACTATGTCTTTAAGGGGAACACATTTTTATACCCAACTTAATGCACACTTTTGAAAACCGGAACATTCTCGTTGAGCCTGTTTTAGGATCCAGTTGGACTTCTGTCCCTTTTTATTTTCAAATCGATGTCTTAAGTTATCTGTTGCGTCCTGGAGAGGTATAAATGAGAGTGTGGTGCATGGTGATCTGCAGAATAGAAGTGGCCCCTTGCCTTTGCTTTCATGCAGATGCCAAGTCAGGGCCCAGAGCCTGCCACACCAGGCCCTCCGGGAGGAGCTGTTGAGAGTGAACGTTTCTGTAGCCTTTACCTTTGTGTTCCTTTAGGCTCATCAGATCCAGGAGATGTTTCCCCAGGTCCCATACCCGCTCGTGCTGCAGGACCTCCAGCTGACACGCTCAGTTGAAATAACCACAGACAACATTTTAGAAGGACGGATTCAAGTACCTTTTCCCACACAGGTAACCTGGGGTCTTAAGCATGACAGAGGGATTGTCTTCACAAAGATTTGATCCTCTAGAGACTTTTAGTTACTTTAACAACTAGATTTATTTATGATTTAATTAAGGGTTTTTGTAATTTGCCTAATGACTTTCCAAATTATGACTGAGAACAGACCTACCAAAGAGGCTCGGATTAAAACAGGAACAAATGTATTTAGATCGTTATTTTGTGTGTGTGTGTAGACAGACATACCCTGCAACCCAGCCCACCCTTGTCAGTCCAGCAGATCATACCATTGGTTCCTTTTGGACAAGGATTGGCATCCTTTTTCTGTGAAGGGCAGATAGGACTAGTTTAGGCTTGGTGAGCCATAGAGCCTCTTTGTAACTTCTCACCTGTAGCCTCGTAGCACGAAGGCAGCTGTGTTCTAGTAAAGCCTGAGTTCTGAAGGCAGGTGGGGGTGAATCTGGCCCATGGGCTGAAGTTTGCCGACCCGTCTCTAGGAGGTAACGCCCTCGGCCCCGGTGGGCTTTGTGCATCGGCATGGTGTTCCATTCGTTACAGTAGCCACGTGAGGCTTGTGCTCTTGGCTTTTCTAAGAAGATCAGGTTTCCTGGCCCATCATCCATAACCCCTTCGATGGGTATAGGAAATATTAACATCTTACAGGCAAGCTTTGTGGCAGGACCAGAGAATCATCTATCAAGAAATGATTCAACTCCCGTATATAAAAACATGGAAATTATGAATAAAACCCTAATACTTGAGAATCTTTGCAGAGGGAATGAGCCTGGATTCGGGGTCAAGTGGGCGGGGATACTCGCTGTGGCTGGCCGGTCCTTACCTGTTGGATCTTGCCGTTGGCTTTGGGTGTCCCAGCTGCAGACCTGGGACAAGGATTCAGTAACTAATTTGGGAAGTGTCCCAGGAAACACAGGCGGCTCATGGGGCCGTGAGAAGAGGAAGGGAAGGTGGCTACTAAGGGGTTTGCTATCAAGCAGGTTCCGGGTCGGCTGACTACAGCTGGTCCCACGGGGGGCTTCTGGGATCCAGCTTTTGAATGCATTGTCCCTCCTGACAGCGGAGGAGCTGCTGTGTAGACACCAATTCCCAAAATCGTTGGTTGAGGGCTGAAATGAAAAGAACAACAGCTCCTGTTTCATAGACACTAAGATGAATGAGGTGATGAGATCAGGGGCTTCCCACAGCGTGTAGTCGTGTGACCTGCTGTTGTCACTTTGTTATTGTGCAGTTACTGCTATTATAAGGGACACGGTCTGTAATCGTAGCAGCGTTTCCATTTCTCGGTGCTGGAGGCCTTGGGGCTTAGACAGGCGGGACCGTAGCTCCCTCTGCCTCCAGATTTCCCTGTGCCTGTAGTTTAAGCTTGGACGGCTCTGTACTGACCATGGTGCTGTCTCTTTCAGCGGTCAGATGGCATCAGACCTGCACTGAACAGTCCGGACAGGCCCAACAGTGACCTGGACGAGGGAGAGACTGCGGCCCAGGTGAGGCCTGCACGCCAGAGGGAGGGAGAGTACGGGGCTGGGGAGGAGACGTGTGTGCCTGGTAATGGTCTTCAGTCCTGCCTCTTACAGAGTTCATGAGGCTCAGGGCAAGAGCCTAAGAGAGGGCGTGCGCCACGTCTGTCTCAGTGTTTAAGGTTAGCACCCAGCGCAGGCTGCCTCAGCTGTGCGCATCCTCCTCCGCTCACCACCAGTTCTTCTAACTCCTGTAGGGTCAGGCTCAGAGAGAGAGAGGTTAGGATGGGCATGACCCCAGTGTGTGTGCATGCCCTGTGTCATTACCTCTGAGCTCTCCCTGCCCCTTCGGGTACCAGAAACCTTGGCTACACTTGGGAACGTGAGCTGGCTGTTATGGCCCCCCCTCCCTGCATGGGGGTCACATCCCCCTCTGAGGGGCGCTCTTGGGGGATGCCACACCTGCTCCGCCACCCACAGAGCAAGTGGAACCAAACTTGCTCTCATCACAGCCTTGTTGTTAACCTGCGATAAGCCAGTTTCTTTCTCCCGGATTTCTCAGTGTGTTGGTTACACCAGGCCCTCTGTGCCCCAGACTCGAGGGATATGAGTCGGGCAACACTGTTCTGAAATCCCTCACTTGCTTGGCTGAGGCAGGGAGGTGTGGGTGCAGGTGACGGAGAAGCGCAGACAGGCCTGTCCGCAGCCTCTTCCCCTGTCTCTGTCGTGGCCTGGAGGTGGCAGCCATGCTGACACCGGGCAGCTGGGTCTGTGGTCACAGGAGCGTAGCTGGTTGGCACCTGCTTGCGCATGGGGGGGCCCAAACCGAGAGAATCCCGTGTTCATATCCGGTTACACCAGGAGCCACATGATCTTACTTCTGTTTAAAAAGATCCGTAGAATTCACCCTTTTTATCTGCTTGACTGTTTTCAGAGCCAGGAGAGGGGATAAAGTTTGTGTGGTGAGCATGATAAGATGTGTTTAAATTGTAGAGCAGTTATTAGAATTGAACAGAAGATTCCCAGAATGCAAACTGGTGGGTAACGTTTTTCTTTCCAAGAGTGCCGTGTCCGGGCGTGGGTGTGATCGTGTACCTGCTCAGTGTGAGTCAGTTGTTCTTCCTGGTGCCCACGCCCAGTGCGCGGCCCCCGCCTGGGGCCCAGGACATTGCTCTCTGGGGCCTCTGGCCAGGCGGGCACCTGCCCGGGAGGCGGCCTGTGCTCACCCGGCCCCTCGCTTCCTCCTGTGCAGGCGGAGCGCATGCCGCTGGCCCTCAGTCCTCGGCTGGAGGAGGCGCTGGACTTCAGCGAGGTGGAGGCGGAGCCCGGCGAGGGGGAGGACTTCGAGGCCCGGGGCAGCCGCTTCTCCAAGTCGGCCGACGAGAGGCAGCGCATGCTGGTCCAGCGGAAGGACGACCTCCTGCAGCAGGCGCGCAAGTGAGTCTAAACCCCGGTCAGAGCCAGTGGCCCGAAGGCCCTGGTCACGTCAGGTCCACAGCAGGTCTTCTCACACAGGTGCCAACGTGGGCAACCACTCCATGCCACCGAGACAGTCAGGCTTTAGACCTCTCTTGAGAAACCAGAGGATCTGGTAATTTTGGGCTCCACTGGTGACTTCCGGCAGCTGCCGTGTCACCCGTCTTCTGTGACATCTTCAGCCACATGTTCCTGGACAGCACTCTTGTGCCGCGTGCTCTAAGCTTTTTCTGTCAGTTATTCGGACTCTCTTGACAGCTCTGAGAGGGAGCACTGCAATTGTACCCATTTGACAGGCTTATAGCTGAAGAAGCGAGACTTGGAGAGGCCAACATGTCATGGGCCCAGCCCGGGAGCGTCGGTGCAGCTGGGGCCGGGGCTGTCCCTGTGGCTGTGCCGGGCTTTGTAGTTCAACCCTTGGGGACAGGGCAGCATTGTGTTCATTCGAGCAGGGGGTGCTTCGTGCTGTGTGTGACTGTGGGGAGGGGACAGCCAGAGGACGGACAGCTGTGCTGTCTCTTGACGCGCCTCCTCCCCGTGCGGAGAACATCTGCTCCTCTGCTCAGGGCGGGTCTTTCTCATGGGGTAGAGCTGAGTGACAGCTTCATGAAGGTGCCTGCAAAACGAGGGCTGAAAAAGAGACGCGTCCTGTGTGTTTCTGTGTCTGTTCCGCAGCTTTCCTCGCGCCTCAAGTAAATCCTTTGTTTTCTGTTCAAGGCGGTTCTTGAACCGAAGTTCTGAAGATGACTCGGCCTCAGAGAGCTGCCTGGCCTCGGAAGGCACGGCCTCCGACCCTGTGACCCTGCGTCGGAGGATGCTGGCTGCGGCCGCAGAACGGAGACTTCAGAAGCAGCAGACCTCCTAGCGCTTCCTGGCCCTGCTCAGCCGCCTCCCCGAGCAGCGCGCCCACCGAAGAGGCCTGCCTGGCCGCCCGCGTCTGACGTGGGCCTGACTGCATTGCCGCTGTACAAAGCATGTGGTCTTCATAGTGTTTGGACAGCTGACAAATGTAATCCTTTTTTGTAACCCTTTCTATGTGACATTTCTTCTCCCGTTAGAAACACTGCACATGTTAACTCTAGGCATGATCTCTTCTGGCATTGCCTGGACTTCTTGGGGGCGGGGAAGACCAGGAGGCAGTGGGCAGCCAGAGGCCCTGAGGCCAGCAGCTTCGATGACTGCCTTACGCATAAGTCACAGCCAGTGCTGGTGTCTCAGCCCCCGATCTGGCAGGAAGAGGGGGTGGGGGCAGGTTCATGAAGAGGGGGATGTACAGCGGGAGCCACATCACTGGAGGGTCTGTCTCATGCTGTTCTCAGAGGCGTTCAGAGTGGCACGGGGGCCGGAGCCGGGCCCTGGACCCATGGGCTGGCAGGGCATCTTGGGAAAACTCTTGGTTTGACACCTGGAGCAGCCAGGGTAGCGTGTGAGCTGGTGACCCGTGTGTCCCAGTCCATCCGGGACTTCCTTTCTGAGCCCCAATCAAAGCTGGTTTTATTTCCGTTTACGCTGGTGCTGCTGCATCTCACGTGTTCACCCTGTGTGTCTGTCCTCTCCTCTGCGTGTCATTGGCCCCCAGATGTGTGTGGGGGGCGGGCAGCACTGAGGGGTGCGCAGCAAGCTTTGGTTTATGGTTTGAATTCCTTGGTCAAGTAAATTAGTCAATGCCAGTGGCTGTGGGTTTGTCCTTGGGGACAATGTGGGCCCGACGAGATGGAGAGGACATTCTGGAGGGCTTTGCTGGAGAAATGAAAGCTACCTTTCCCGTCTTTTCTGGAGCCCTTCATTCTCATCACTGTGTTCCTGTTGGTGTAATTAAACTCGGAAAGGTAAGATGCGGTATCCACCTGCTTGAAGCAGACGCAGGTCCTGGCCCTTTTCAAATTCATCCCACATTTAACTTCAAGGATTTGAAACATGCAGTGATAGGTTACATAGTTCAGTTTTGTGTCCTATCGGATTAAGTTTTTTTTTTTTAATGTTTCAAAACAGTTATGATAGTCCTTTGGGGGAGAATCCAGTATTACCTAAAATTATTGACAAAGTTAAATGTATTTTAAACGGAAAGTTTCTAGAATGTTGAAAAGTAATTGAAAAAAGAGTGATGAGTAAATGTCTAGGCCAAGATAATTTATTTCAATAAACCTTTCAGAAGCCTTACCTTTGAAATGCTGTTAGTACATTTCTGTGATTTTTTAAAAAACAAAATGTGTTTTGTTTTGCTGAGAGCATAGCTGTTTGTTTTTATTGTAAAACAATAATAATAATAAAAAGCAAACTCGATTCTTAGTGTGCTGTGTGCGGCGGGAGCTAAGGCGTTTCCTCCGGAGGTGCCGTCGCGCGGTCCCGTTCTGATTGTGTGCCGATTCCATCCTTACGCCCTGCGGGTTGCGCGATTAAAGATGACATTATGTTTCAGATGTGTGAGAAGAGGAATTGTTTGAAGGCAGTTTGAGGTTTTGAGACACTGGCGCCTCGCAGTGTGACAGTGATGGAAGCTGGGCGTGGTGCCTCACACAGCGTCGAGTGACCCAGGAGAGAAGTCCTAGACTCACAGCCTGATTTTGCATCTGGATAGCTAAGGATTCTGGGTACTATCCACTCGGCTTTTGTCACTTCTGGGGGCAACTGGGATATACGCCAAGGGCAGTGGCAGGAGCTAGACCAGGGTCCCCTGGGGACCCTATCCCATGGCCTTTCCCTGCCCTGGCTGCCTCCAGGTCAGGGAGCCTGTGGGCTTTGGAAGTAGTCTATCGTACGCCGTCCATCTTCTTTAGGGTCCTATTTTGTTGAGGTCTTGGTTCCCACCCTCCACCCTCCCAAGTTTTGAGGCTTTTGTGTGGACGTTTTGTGTTGCTAGAGTCCTAGGTGCCCAGGTGGCCACTGGACCTGGACCTCATTTCCCGCTTGAGCTGGGCACCCAGTGTGCCAGCAGACGGTCCTCTCTCGGGTGACTCTCCCCATCACGGGAGGGGAGCTGGGAGCCCTGCGGACACGGCCCAGCAGGTAAAAGGAGCCACGGCTTTGCACTGAGCTTGTTCCGGAATAACCTGCCTGCCCACCCGGACGCCCTCCGTCTGGAAGCCTCGGCTCATCGCCCAGAAGTGGTTCCAGACCCGAGTGGGCATTAGAGCCCCTTGGGCTCGACCCCACGCTCCTCGCTCTAACTGCATCGGTCCCCCCGAATCCTCTCCTCAAACGATGCTCCTGACTCATTTTAAGGAAGATCAGGCAAAGAAAGCTCTGTTGGGAGAGAACCCTGCCAGACATGGCTCACTTTTAGCGAACTTCAGTGACGCCATGTGCCGACGGTCACGGCCAAGCTGTGGCCGGGAGTGCAACCTTCCCATCAACAGAGCTGGTGGGCCTCCCTGTGCAGGTGAGTTGGGGTGAGGGGGGCTGGTGGGAAAAGCACTGGTGTGGCCTGGCTGACCAGCAGGCTGGTCCTGGCTGACGAGGGCCAGCTGGTTCTCTATAACGGAGGGAACTGGCTTGCTATCCGTGTCTGCAGCAGTATCACCCCCTACCCACCTCCACTAGCTTCACAAGCCCTGGAACTGCCCGGGCTGGCCATTCCCAGCTGTTGGGGTGTGGAAAGGGTTCCATTGGCCTGACCTCCGGGGCCCTCCTGTCTCCCTGGACCGCACGGTGCAGCACTTGCCTGCCTGGCTAATGAGGGATCCGTGGATGTGACGCAAGGACTTGGATGGGCCGTGCTCCTTCCCTCCAGGTCTCAGGCTCAACCGATTTGCTAGTTACCACAGCAAACACCTGGCAGCCTGGGAGAGCGGTAGTGAGGCTGCCGCCCGGGGAGACAGCACTGGGCTCCGGGTGCCAGGTGTGCTGATCTCAGTCGCCCCTTTTGTGTTTGGCCTGCAGGGGGCTTCCCAGCACCCGGGGGCGGTAACATAGGCTTTTAAAGATGGTCAAGTGGCCCAGTCGGTGTGGCTCAGTGGTTGAGCATCGACCTATGAACCAGGAGGTCACAGTTCGATTCCCAGTCAGGCCACTTGCCAGGGTTTCGGGCTGGATCCCCAGTAGGGGGCGTGCAGGAGGCAGCCAATCAATGATTCTCATCATTGATGTTTCTCTCCCTCTCCCTCTCTGAAATAATAAAAAATGTTAAAGAAAAAAGAAAAAAAAAAAGCCCTAGCTGGCTTGGCTCAGTGGATAGAGCGTCGGCCTGTGGACTGAAGGGTCCCAGGTTCGATTCCCAGGGTTTCGGGCTGGATCCCCAATAGGGGGCATGCAGGAGGCAGCCGATCAATGATTCTCATCATTGATGTTTCTCTCCCTCTCCCTTCCTCTCTGAAATCAATAACAAAATAAATGTAAAAAAATAAAGATGTCCAGTTGGGGGCAGAGGGTCCAGGCAATTTGGCCTCATTCTTGGGACCATCCCACTGCGGTGCAAGCACTGGGAACAGGAGTAACAGGAGCCTGTATTAGCAGATTTGGGATTACCCGCCCTCCCAGCTGTTTCCCCTTCCAATCCTCGATTGCACGTTACCCTCAGGAACAAACAAAGCCAGCTGCACGCGAGGAGGAGCCGGGAGCGCGAGGAAGCCGGCATCTGTGGGCAGGATGGCCCACTCTGCCCTCCTTGTGCCCAGCTGGCTCCCCTCGATGGCGGCACCGAGGGCACACGGAGAAGGTCAAGGGGGTTCTTTCTCTGCCCCCTCCAGCCTTGCCCGCCAGCCCCCCAGGGTCTGCGGCCCCCTCAAGGCCTCCTTCCCTGTCCTGTGACAACAAAGCCCGCGCGTGGGAGCCGAGTACAGACAAACATTCTCTTTATTGAGCTACACATGAATTTCCATTAGTCAGAGAAGTAGACTGGCAGTGTGTAAGATATCACAGAAACCTCACCGATTGGGAATAGAAAGGCTTAGAAAGACCGTGGGCTTTTTTTTTTTTCCAAGTTTTTTTTTTTTCCTGTATTTTTAATTTTTTTGTGTTTAGTCGTTTTACCTCCTTTTTTATCTGAAATGGCTGTGACTGGTCTTCAGCAAATGTCTTAAAAGTGAAACCGTGAAGAGGTTTGGGGTTTGAATACGAGTCAGAGTAGAAATGACAGGACTGGTCATGGAAACTGGCTTTCGTGTAAACACTGCATTCCATCTTTGCTTGTTAAATGTTTGCGTGTTTTTCTTTTCCTTCTTGTGGCATTTAAAAAAAATGTGGGGGATTCTTTTTGTTGTTGTTCTTTTTATCTGTGGCACAAACATCCCTCCCCACGTGAGAAAGAGTGGACACAGGTCACCGAGACAGAGGAGAAGGTGGAGGACACACACACACACACGGGGAGCATCCATCTGAGGCCGAGAAGCAAAAACGTCAAAGGAAAAAAACCCGCAACCCCGACTCCCAAAGACAAGGAAAGCTGACCGGGTATGTGGCACACAGGGCTCATCAGGACAAAGAGAAAAACTCAACAACTGAAAACAATGACAAAGGGCGTCTGTAGAAAGGGGGTTGGCGGGAAAACTGTTTCGATGGGGCTCTTTATACATGTGATCCGGATTCTTCTGGGCAGCTACGGGCCAGTGAGTGCTGTGCTTTTTCTATACAAACCTGGGGTGAGCGTGTAGCTGGAGTGGCTGGGGGGGTTGTGTATGTGTGTGGGGTGTGGGTGGTGTGGGGTGCAAAGTGCAGCCCGGTCTGAGCACATTCTGGACACCTGGTGCGGACAGGTAGGCCTGGCACCTCTGCAGGGATGTGCCCCCACACCTGCCACCAGGTGAGATGGTGGGGGAGGTGCAGATGTATGTTTCTTTATTCCAAAAAAAAAAGAGAGAGAGAGAGAAAGAAATATGGATGTAATGGTGAGTTTTCCATTTTCCTTTTAAGCTACAAAGCACATGAGACATGTTCTTTTTTTTTTTTTCCTTTCAAATTCTAAATGTAGAGACTCAACTAAAACCGGGTTCTACAGCATTCTACAGAAATACACAGCCGTCAGTCACTCTGGGGTCATAGGTTAGACAGGGGCTGGATACAGAAAGGCTGTGTGTCTTACAAAGGCCAAAAGGTCATGCTACCAGGAGATCAAGGTCAACAGCAGAGAGTCCGTGAAGCAGTCTGTAGAGAGAGAGATAAGGGGGTCCAGTCGGACCAGTTTCTTTGCTTTTAAAAACCAACAAACCAACCAACCAACAGACCCTGGCACATTGCTCATGTGTTGGAGGCGGGCAAGATGGGGCAGCATGGGAGGAAGATCAGAAGAAACCCCAGGGAGGCCCAGCCCAGGGCCCTGAGGCCTCCCCCGTGGTCAGGTCTGCAATCCAGCCCCTCCCTGCGGGCCCTCCTGCCCGCTTCTCCCCCTCACCCCCTTCTCCCTAGCGCCCTGCATGTCCCTCCCCTCAGCTGCTCTGACAACGCCAACCAAGCCTCCCTTTTCTGACTCTTGCCTGGTTAGCGTGAAGAGAGAAACCAGGAGGCAGGGGACTGCTCAAAGCAATGCTTCTTCTAAGTCCTTGAACCACCACCACCACCACCACCCACAGAGAAGCGTCCTTAATTTTCCTGTTGTTGTTGGGGGTGTAGGGCAGGGAGATGGTTGGGCATTGGCCATTTTGTAAAGGATTTGGGGATTTGCAGAGAGCTCAGGGGGTAGAAGCAGAGACGGGGGCTGGACCGATGCCAGGCCATTTGGCCTCTCCCTGCTCGCAGACATGGGTCTCAGAGGGTGAACCCACGGGGCTGGTCTCCTAAGTCAGGACTCCATCACGGCTCGTGTGTGTGTGTGTGTGTGTGTGTGTGTGTGTGTGAGCGTGCGCACAGGCACACACCTGCATGCTCATGGGCTGACTCAGGAAAACCTTGATCTATGGGGTGGTGGTCAGTTCTGTCTGAAACTCTTTCTAGAACAAACTAAAAAGAATTTTTTAATATATATCTGTATATATATATATAAGTTTTTGTTACGCCTTTTTTTAAAGTTTATTTACCAACTTGCATTTGCCAGTGGGGTGTGTGTGTGTGTGTGTGTGTGTGCAAGCTTTTCTGAGTGCTGGGATCATTACCAAGTAGGTTGCTATACAGGACAAGAGGTCAGTACAAGCCGCAGCCCCGGAGGTTGTTGGCAATGATGATGTCGGTGACGGCGTCGAATACCACCTGGATGTTATTCGTGTCTGTGGCACAAGTCATGTGACAATAAATTTCTTTGTTGGGGGAGCGGTTTTTGCTTTCAAATTGTGCTTGGATGTAGGCGGCTGCGTCTTCGTAGGTATTGGGGCCTGTAACAAGACAGAACAGGGGGAGGCCCCGGTGAGAGCTGGCGGGGACGGGGTGCGAACCCCCAGGCCAGAGGTGGGCGGGGCATTTCCCAGGAAGGAGGTGAGATGGGCCAAGAAGAGAGGAGGCTAGAGACAGACACTCCCTCTCCAAAGGTGTCCCTGCATTTTACAGCCAAACCTACATGCAGCTCTGCATTCGCCTGGCTTCTGGCTTTTCAAGGTGTCTCAGTGAGTCCACACTGGATGGACCCAGGAGCCCTGGGCGGACAATGGCCTTAGAAGGTCCCTTTTGCTTTCTGGATGAGCACCCTGAGGCCCGCCCCGGTCTGCCCTTCACAGCACTCACCCCTGGTCTAAACCAGTCCTGCTTGCCCGGCCAACATGGCTCAGTGGTTGAGCGTTGACCTATGAACCAGGAGGTCACGGTTTGATTCCTGGTCAGGGCGCATGCCTGGGTTGTGGGCTCGATCCCCAGTAGGGGGTGTGCAGGAGGCAGCCGATCAATGATTCTCTCATCATTGATATTTTTATCTCCCTCTCCCTTCCTCTCTGAAATCAATAAAAATATATTTTAAAAAAGAAATAAAAATAAGCCAGTCCTGCTGCTGTGATAAACCAAGGCAGTGACTCTGAGGGAGGCCTGGCAGATGGGCATCCAGGACTCCTGGCGTTGCAGGGGGTCCTGGGGGTCGAGCTGGACCTGCACATCTCCCTGCACTTGGCAGGGCTGGGGCGCCCCTACGCAGTCCTAGTTCTTGGGTGAGTGGCCAGACGTAAGGGCGCTGGTATCCCTTGGGTGGGAGGTTTAAGGTGCTAGCAGCGTGTGTAATACCAACTGGTCCCCAGGGCCCCCACCCCTGTTCCTCGCTGTCCCCTTGATCCTGGCTGGGGCCTGGTGGGGATATCTGTGGAGGATGCAAAGACAGTTCTTTTTAATCAGCTGCACCCCAAGCCCACGTGGTTCTGCTCTGTGGACAACTTTCAATCACCGTAAAATATAGACCAACACAGAATTTCCTAAGAGCCCATCAAAGGAAGAAGCCTCTGTCACTAGGATCTGGGAGCTTGGAACCAATACCTTCTGGTGCTGAGGGTGTGGACCATACCTCCCCTGCCCCACCCCCCACCCCCCGGCCCCACCCTCCTGCTGTGGGTGTGTGAGCTGCATGGGGAGGCTGGGGCTTGGGCTGCTCAAAGGCTTCTGCAGCCAGATAACCAAACGTGAGGGTTTGGCGGGGAGGGGTGGAATCATCCCTGGAGTGGGGGTCAGGATGAAGACCAGCTCTGCACAGCCCATGGGGCAGAACCTCTCTCTCAACCCATAAGTGGTGAGTCGGTAGTGAAGCCATCAAGTGAGTGGCAACTCGAAGATGAGACAGAGTGCCAGAGTGGACCCCATCAAGGAGCTTCCTGTCCAGAGAGCGCCAAGACAGGGCACTGATTGAGGTGCAAGTGCCTGGGAGTGACTCCAGGGATGCCCAGCTCGTGTCTTCTCAGCATCTGCTGAGTCCTCGCCCTTAACAGCCAGGCACAGAGCCCACCTTGGCCATCCAACTACTACCTGCCCCCTGCCTGTCCTCTGCCCCTCAGCCTGCTCTGTGCCCCCAGTGGGCCTTGGCACCCCATGGGGCTACTTCATTGGTGACGATTTGCCCTCTGTTGTGGGTGATGTTTGCACCCAACAACAGTGACGTGGGGTTGGACCCCTCTGGGTGCTCTGCAGAACTCAGATGTTTCCAGATTCAGACCGACTTCCCTGGGGCAGCCAGTGCCTCCTACTGCACAGCAGTGAGACTGGCTGCCACGTGGGCCACGTCCCAGGCTCCACGGGCTGGGTCGCTGGGGACAAGGAAGAGCCATGGGCTGGTGCCTGCCTGAGGGTCTGCCAGGTCCTCTGGCTCCTGAGACTCATCGGTCACCACTGCTTTCTCCAGACCAGAACTGGTCCTGCAGGGCCCTGGCTGAGGCTGGGAGGGAGGTCAGCCGTGGCCGCCTGCAGGCAGCGCCCTCCTCGGCCCGGGGACCTCTGGGCCTGTCCCGGGCCGCCCTGCAGAGGGCCCCTTCCACCTCCTCCGCGGCAGCTCCCCCGTCCTTGGTTCCCATCCTCTGAGTAACAGACGGCCAGTGGGATGCAGACCAGGCACCGGGCTCTGTGCTCTCCGCTCACCCCTGTGGTCACCCCGCGCCGTAGGCCCTACTGTTTCCACTGTGGTGCCTGGATGAGAAACGGGGTCAGGGGATTTGCTCGCCCAAAGTGGCAGTGGTCTGGCTCCAGCGGCTGCTTTTGTGCCCCTGCCTGCTGGAGACATGCTCCTGACCGCTGTCCGACCCCAGCCTGCCGCCACCCCGGCCGCTGCCACCCCTGCTCCTAGCACCCTGGGGTGGGCGGGAGCCTTGCTGATTGACAAGCAGTGGAACACCGGTGACAGACGGGCTGTGCTCAGAATAACCGATGGGCCTTTCTCCACACGGAGGGTGAGTGCCACACGTCCCAGCGGTGGAGAAGGGTGGAGGGGACAGTGTAGCCCTGGGACCCGAGCCCAGGCACACCCTCCCCTCTCTCGGGGCTGCCTGTGAGGGGGTTCTTGGCTGAGCCAACCTGCGACACAGCCTCCTCTACTGCAGGGTGCAAAAGGGGCCCCTAGAAGCTTCCCCGTCCAGAGGGTCAAAGGCTGGGCTCTGCACTAGCCCCTGGCTGTGGCCCGGGGCCCGCCAGCCTACAGCAGCTGCCTCCGATGCCTCATCCACCCTCTGCAAGAGCTCCGCGTGGGGTCTGTGATACATTCCCCTGGGAGCCAGATGGGAGGGAAAAGCCCAGAGGGGGTGGAAGAGAGGCAGGCAGGGAAGGAAGAGGCTACAGAGAGGAGGGGGAAGAGGGGTTTGGTTTGGGAAAAGATGGGAGGTGGAGGAAGAGGGGAAAGCAGGCTGATGGTGGAGGGGGTGAAGGATCTGGTGGGACACAGGCAGGCCTCGGATGGTAGAGAAAGCAGGTGTGGCCACTCACAGGCCACGCGGCTACGCTTTCCAATTCAGGCCCAGGTGCTGTGAGGCCAGCAGCCGCCCGGGGGAGGTTAAGGGGAGGCCACTGGGGAGACCGGGGGAGGCAGGAGACCTCCTCTGGAGGTGACCAGGGTGAAAGGGGAAGCCTGCTGTCCTGCCCGCCTCCTGACCCTTGCCACGTCACTCCCGAGTCACCTGGTCACAAAGCATATGCATCAGAAGGTCCACTTCCCCCCACACGCTGGCCACACCCTGGCGTTTCCCTCTGCGCCCTGTCGGACTCCAGCCCTGGCGCCCCGCACGCCAGCCCGTGCTGGCCCGGCAGCCTGTTCCCGGAGCCACAGGTTCACGCCTGTGCAGGGGACCCCGGTCCCTGGGAGGGGTGGGGCTTCCTCCTGCACAGGGACCCGAGACACCCACCTGTGTACTCAGGAAAGCAGATGGTCAAAGGGGACTTCTTGATCTTCTCGCCAAAGAGATCTTTCTTGTTGAGGAAGAGGATGATGGAGGTATCGATGAAGAACTTGTTGTTACAGATGGAGTCGAAGAGCATCAGAGACTCGTGCATGCGGTTCTGCGGCCGCAGGCGGGAGGGAGAGAGCAGGACAGACAGCGAGAGGGAGACACGGAGACAGGGAGAGAGAGAAGAATTAGGTTTGAGAGAGAGGAGCTGGGCTACACAGCAGCTCAGGAGGCGCTCCCGGGCCCGCGGCTTCTCGGGAGGCGGACAGACAGAACAGTGATCTGCTTCACAGCACCGGGCTGCCGATGTCCAGCGCCCAGACCCATCGACGCCCCTCGTCTCGGGGCCAGGGGCAGACAGTGACCCGACCATGGCGCCCCGGGTGAGGCTGAGGGCCCGGTGACCTGGGCTCTCCCCCTGCGAGGTCCCCAGCCACAGGAGGGTCTCCCTGAATGTGCATGTGCGTGTGCTGGGGGTGGTGGCTATTGGACGGGAGCCCCGAGTTGGGCTTCGGCCCTTCCTGTCCAGACCTGCCCTCTTGAGCCCAGTCTGTGGGTGGGGGTGTCCTCTGCGAGGGGTGAGGGACTCTGTCGGTCCCTCCTGTGACCTGGGGGAAGTCACACCTGGGGGCAGCCCTTGGGGGGGATGCGTCTGCCCTGGCTGTCAGCAGGGGAGCCCCGGGGACCGGCCACACCTCCTTGTACACAAGTCCGTTTAGCAAATGAATGCGCGTGTTGGGCCTCCAACTAAAGCAGAACCCTCCGGGACAACCTCTTTTCCCGGGGCCGGGGTGAGGCTGAGGCAGAGGCCAACTTACTCTGTGGTGGGATGCCAGGGGCACACTCGAGGGTGGGGGTGGGGTGGGGTGAGGGGTCTCTTGGCAGTGTGGGGGGCGAGTCTCTGCGAACGAACCCCTTTCTGCAGGGGAAGGTGACTTCCTGCGATGCCTCCCTGGGGGAAGGGACAGCTGCCCTCGCCCTGGAACATGTCCCCCTCACACCCGGCTCCCCGGGCCTACAGCTCAGACCCAGAGTCATTCCTGGCTACGGTCTCCCTCTGAAGTCAGAAGACGGAGCCAAATCAGGACGAGAGCAGAGATCAGTGTGGGTGCCACTGGGCTTTATTCTCCGAGATGGGGGGCGGTGGGGGGGGAGGAGGAGGCAGCAGTAGGAGCTGAGGAAGTTGCCTGTTCTGTTGCCATGGCGACTTCCCCTATCTGAGCAGGAGGAGGAGGGGAAGGTGGGGACACGTCCTCCACGGTCACTACGCCCCACCTGCCGGCGGGCTCTGCACCCAGCACTTCCCCCGCCTCGTGCCAGTTCATCTCACCAACCCTTAGGGGGCACGGGAGTGACACAGGTGGCCGGCTCCAGAGCTGGGCCACATAACAGGCCTCTCCAGTCACTGGGAGTGGTCTGTGGCCTTCAGAGGAGAAAACAATGAGGGTCATGACGGCCCAGGACCGCCTTATCACACCCGTGACCTCGTTCTGTGGCCGATGCTGGAGACGGGGCGGGGGGGCAGCCTGTGTCCTCTGTTGCTTCTCGAGAGCCACTGGACAAGGTCACCCCTCCCTCGGGGACCTGCCGTCAAGGCCACTGTCCCTTTACTCTGCTAAGCAGATCCAGCAAACCCATGTGATCTTATCACCCTCCTAGCCTCAGCCGGCCACCTTCATTCTTGGTCCCCCCACAATCCTGTTCAGGGAAGAGCGAGACTCGTTGGCCCCGGGCCACCTCAGAGCCTGTCCGTCAAGGGGCAGGTGGAGGTCTCCCCGCAGGCCAAGGGCAGGGCCTGGGGCTGTGCACGCTCGGCTCACTGGGCTCCGAGGAGGGCAGAGTAGAGATGCTCCGACACCCACGGACGCTACAGGAAAAGCCCCCCCACCCCCCCAGAGCCGCCTGTCCACAGCCACTCAACCCAGCACCGCCAACCTGCGCGAGAGGCCCGCGCCCAGCGGCACCGCACATCCCAGCATCGCTCTGTCTACAGACACTGGGGGTCACGGTGGGGACATATGCCCGGGGTGCTCCCAGGACCAGAGGCACCACCAGGGTGAGGAGCTGAGAGTGGGGAGCGCATCCATTTGGCTGGGCTGAAGGTCTCTTCCTCTGGAGGCCCCCGAGCTTAGGTCTGGAGGAAAAGCCCAGGCCAAGCTCTCGGCTAAGGATCCAACCAGCACAGCCACTACCCCCCCCCCAACCCCCAATACAGGCGGGATGTGTTCGAGGCCCTCTGCGGGCGGCTGGGGGCTGTAGGAACGGCCACAGGCTCCTGCTCTCCCAGAGCTCACAGTCTAGGTGGGGAGAGGCAACGTGCACACATGTCAAACGTCTGCAGGGCTCGCAGCGAGCGGCATAGGTCCCGGAGGAGCCGGAGGCAGAGGATACGGCGCACAGTCAGACCCGGATTCTCCGGAAAGAAGAGCTGATCCTGGAGATGGGGGCGGGGAGGGGGCAGCCGGGACGGCACTGAGCCCCCTCCGCGCCCCGCAGGCCTGATGGCCATCCCTCCCCACAAGGACTGGAGCCCATCACCAAGGAGCCAAGAGCACAGCTTGTCCTCACTGGCTTCCGGGAGGAAACAGATGCCGGAATACAGTGCAAATGGGAGGCGGTACCATTTGAGAAAAGAGAGAGAAGCCAGAGGTCACAGCCAGACGACAGCCACCACCCCCACTTGCAGCCTGTCTGCCCCCAGCCCTGTGCCTGCTGGGCT